>NC_091442.1:37029285-37329285 GCF_964237555.1 Oryctolagus cuniculus
GGGGAGAAGGATAAAGGTTGTGGGAGAGGGATGGGAAGAGAAAGCCAGAGAGAGCTTCCATCTGCTGGTTCACTCCGCAAATGCCTGCACCAGCTGGGGCTGGGCCAAACTGCCAGGACCCTGGACCTCTATTTCCTATATTGGTAACAGAGGTCCAAATGCTTGAGCCATCATCTGGTGCTTCCCAGGGCATGCATCCACAGAAGTAAAACTCGGACTCAAATATGGGCACTTCAATGCTGGATGTGGGCTCCAAAGCAGCATCTTAACTAAAAGGCCCTCCTAAAGTCTACCCTTCTTTTTCACAACTTAGTTTTTATTGTTGTCATTGTTTCAATGAGAAGTAAAACACCTGTGTTTTGCTTTCTTGAATTTTCTTGCATGTACTTAACAGATATTTCCTTTCTTTTATCTTTTGGGGAGGCAAAAAGAGAGAGACAGGCAGACATCCTGCAATGGGTAGCATTGGGCCAGGATGAAGCTGGGTACTCAGTTCACATCTTGCATGTGAGGGACAGGATCCAATTACTTGAGCCATTACTACTGCCTCCCACATTCAGAATTAGCAGAAAACTGGAGTCAGGAGGGGAGCCAGAACAGAGAAGGGAACCCAGGTATGCTGATGTGGACTGCAGGCATCTTAACCTCAGGGCCAAACACTTGCCCTAGATATCATCTATGTATGCAAAAGAACAGAATGGTGAGAGGCCCCTGAGATGCTGGCTAGCCTCTAGTCCTTGATCTGGCTGGTGAGTACATTTCATGCAATTTTTGGTTTGTCATTTTTCTCTTTGTACAGTATGTTTTGGTTCAATAAAGAGCTTTAGAAATTCAGAGAAAGGGAAACTTGCATCTACAAAATCTCTTTGTTGACACATAAGAGATCTTTTATAGCTAATTTCAAAGGCAGGAAGTTCCTAGAGCAATTGGCCAGGGTACGAGGGTATATGATTATTCGAGATAAAATAAATTTGAGAACATTGTAACCTGTTCTCTTTGCTTTGCTAGTAAGGAGGAGACTGGAGTATGTAGTTCCTTAATCAAGAAATTTTAGCTAATATGATGAAGAACAGAATTTGAATTTGGTGCCATATTTTCTACCCTGTCATTCATGTGGTGCCATGATATTTTACTTGACAAAAACAAGAGCTATCAGTTACTGAGTACTGAACACTGTGTGAATCATCTCATTTCCTCCATAAAACATTCCTGTTGGGTGATAGTTTTCAGTCCAATTTTCAGATCACAAAACTGAGGTGCCTCTGGATAAATGACTTAATAAAGTTAATAGACTGAGTAAGTGGCAGAGCTGGATTGGAACCCAGCTGTCACTGACCCCGACCTTACCTAGTAGCATTCTGCTGCAGTGTCTTTTTTCAACACCTAAAATTGTATGTTGATTTAGATTTATTTATGAACTCAAGTTGTTTTTTTTTTTTTTTTTTTTTTTTTTTTTTTTTAACTGTGGAACATTGAGCAGAGTAGAAAGAAGGACCAGATTTTGTGGGAAAGGAAAGCTAGAGTTTATCTACCACTTTTTTTTTTTTTGGACACATTGTAAAACTTTGTTATTTTTTTTCTTTAGCTGTGACAGCCAACATTCTACCTACTTAAACAGGGATTTCACAAAACGCTGCTGTATCTGACTATTGATACTAAGCCAGTGAGCACAGAGACTGCTGGAAATAACTTGTTCACCCAACAAGAACCTCTTCAGCCCTTGCAATGGAACTTACACATTTCTGTAGTGGAGTAAAAATAAGCTGGGCGTGGCAACCTACCCCAGTGACATGTCCTTAACCCACATCAGTTCAGGGAAACAAATCTGCCTTGAGGTTGCCAGCCTCTGCCTTGTCTGAAAACCAGACACTTCTCTCCCGAATTATGAGCCTAGCTCAGTGCTCTGTGAAAATAGGCACTTTCCGGATGATTTTGTGATCGCTTTGATGATGGGGTATACACTAAATGCTGTCATTACTGAGCCATAATGGCTGGAAGTAATTTTCTCCCAGCACCGGGGACCGCCGAGAACTTGTTTTGTACCAGTTATTAGTCTACATTGGAGAGAAATTCATTTGCTGGAGGAAAGTTATTAAAACACTCTATTTCAATATTTGTGTGAGAAACAATAAAATTGATAAATTACAGGTAAGCAAGAGCAGTGAGCTTTTATTTCTTCCTCCTGGGACACTCTGCAGACTTCCAGTGTTTACTATGTTGTGGCTTCTTAGCTGAATGATTTGTCTATTTGGTGCGGGATTAAAGATGCATATTCTTGGCAAAGAAGCCAAAGGGCAGCCAAAAGATTTGGCAGCCTACAGGAATTCTGTGGTTCATGGGGCCACTATTCTTGTGTGTGTTTTATCCTAATGTGACCACACTCTATCTCATCCTGGATGACTGACTGTGCGTAATGTGAATGGGGTGGAACATAGCTCCCCAGACTAAGCAGGAGTTCTGAAATTGAAAAATAAAGAAACAGCTCCACATAAGAATAAACGAGTTTATTTGGACAACTTATATAAGGGATTCTAGATTGAGGTGATGGGCAGACAGGCCTGACTATACCGAGGCTTGTTCTGCTTATTTTGCCTAGAACAGTAGAAGAGAAAGTTTTATACTTTTACAAATTATAAGGGAGCTAGGGGTTAGAACTTGGGTTATATCCTATCTTTATCAGCCTTCAGTAATAGCTCTTTAGGCATCTTATCATCCATGTAATCATAAAGGCTCCTGACAGCATTTAAACTTTGTTTGGAGAGTGGTCCCAGTGAGGCTGACTGGGTCAGCCTTCTGAAAGGGAAACGAGAATCAAGATGGTATTATTATAGTTTGTACAAGAGTCTTGATTTTTGGGTTTGATAACAGTAACTATGAGATTGTTCTCTGAGCTCTGACTCTGACCCCATCTCTCAGTTCTTTACACAACAGTTTATCAGGAAGCCTAGATAATTCCATAAATAATTTTATCTTTCCTTAACTTCTACAAGGAAAAATCCTGTATTTTTATCATATTCCTTTGAGAGTCTATTTTTAAAGCATTTATTTAATGAATGCATTTCTCATAGGTACAACTTTAGGAATATAGTGTTTCTTACCCCATACCTACCCTCCTTCCCCGACTCTCATCCCACCTCCTACTCCCTCTCCCATCCCATTCTTCATTATGGTTCATTTTTAGTTATATACAGAGAACCAACCAACTCTATGCTAAGTACAGATTTCAACAGTTTGCACCCACCCACACACACAACATATAGAGTACAGTTTGAGAACAAGTTTGGCAGCTAATTCTTATAGTACAGCTCATTGAAGATAGAGGTCCTACATGGTGGGAAAGTGTACAGTGACTTCTGTTGTTCATTTAACAATTAACACTCTTGTTTATGATGTCAGTGATCACCGCAGCTCTTGCCATGGGCTGCCAAGACTGTGGAAGCCTTTTGTGACCACAGACTCCATCAGTGTTTGGTCACAGCCATAAGGAAAGTGAAAGTTCTCTCATCCCTTTAGAGAAAAGTACATCCTTCTTTGATGGCCCCTTCTTTCCACTGGGGGTCTCGCTCAACAGAGATCCTTCATGTTGAGAGTCTATTATGTTTTATTTTCTGTTTTTCAGCCCTAAAGGAATTTTCCAAAGGGCAAAACTTCCTTTCTTTGGGCTATATACATTCTCTTCCAATGATCTCATCCATTTCTTAGCCCAGGGCTTTCCAAATTTTAGTACACTTGGAATCATTTGGACACTGTTAAAATGCAGATTGTAGACTATTCTGATTCAACAGATCTCGTGTGGAGCCTGAGAAGGTGCATTTCTCAACTTCTGGAAGATAACACCAAGTTGTGGGCCCCTCTCAAGAGCTCCAAACTGATGTTTCAAATTCCCTGCTGAAGGACCCTATCAGTTGACCTAGCAGGGTTTCTACGTGTAAGACTGTCTTTGTTGTCGCTGTCCACTCTTCATGTGTCTGCTAACATCTTCTTTTTTAACTCAGGTATCCAAGCCTGAGACCTCGAGTTCACTTGCTCAACTCTCTCATCCTTTTGCATTTGTTCAGTTGAGTTAACACATCCAGTGGAGCCTGGCTTACTGGTGACCCTCGTAGCCACCCCACTGCTCTACTTCTGTAGCCCTGGAAGTGTTTTTCCATACCTGTCCTACTTCTGCTCCCTGATTTAGCTGCAACTACACCAAGCACTAAAGTACCTTTGTGTTTTTAAATGTACTGCTTCCTCAGCCTGTGACACCTGTATCCTTCTTCACCTATGTTATGGCTACAAACTCATGGGGCATGGGGGCATGGAGAGAGCAAGGTTATATTATGTTAGACTCTGACAGTTTAGATTTAGATAGGAAAATATTGGTTCAATTTAGATAGGAAAATATTGGTAAGTTAGATTAAGGACATATGTCTGTCAGTGGGACAGAGCTAAGAAAACAGAGTCTCTGAGATCCAATTTTCACCTGCATTGGCTAAATGAAAATGGAACCACATGCCACTTGGTACCTCTTGCCCCACACCCCTTTCTCTTGAGTAATAAAGGATTCTTAATGGTGTAAAAGTGACCTTTACATTTGTTGAATAAATTGTATTAAAGAAAATTTTAAGTTTAATTGGGAAAGAGAAAAGAGAGATCTTATAATATTGGAATAAAACCATGGTATTAACTACCAATCTCTCTTGTTGTTTACATTCTATATTGACAAACTTAACATGCTGAAGGCTAAAAATTGATTTGTCCTACCTCATTTCCATTATAGTTAAAGTCATTATGTGAAACAGCAGCAGCTTTTACAAAGAGGGGAAATGTATCTATCTTCACAATTAACTAGGAAAGTGACATTTAAGTATTGCAATCTACTGAGTCTTTATTGTAGAGAATATATAATTGTTAAAGATGTGATATTTGGAAATGGCAAGTCCCAACCACTTAAGTAGCCTTTTCTGTGCCCTGACAATGAGGAGGTTAGAATGTATGTCCCTTGAACTATGAAACCTAAGTATAGCACCAGAATTTTCTTTAAGCCAATCAGTTAATACATATCTATTGAACAAGATATTACAGAATATCAGGTTATAAAGATGAAGTTCCTGCCCAAGAATACCCACTGTTCAGCTGGAGAGAAGAGGCCCACAACTAGAACAAGTGGTGAAGGCAGAGTTAATGCAGAAAGTATGTAATGATTCCTTTCGGGGCTAAATTGTCTGGATAGATGTTATGTGAAGACCAAGGTGAAAGATCAGTGTAAACTGCAGTTGGGGGGAAAGTTTTCCTGGAGCAAACTGAGCTTAATTTAGATCTTGAGCACTTTCTAGAAAGGAGTAGAGGGCACTAGGGAATGAGATTATCAAGGATGTATGAAATAGGGGAGGGTTTGTAGAAAATGAGAATTTTAAGAAACTGAGAAAAATAGTGATTCAGGAAATATTCCTGTGATTTGAGAAGATGGAATTCAGGGTGTAGATGGTGATTGGCTCTGCCGTGAAGAAGGATATATTCCTCCAAGCCAGTGGAGGGGGGGGGGGGAGAATGAATGAATGAATGAATGAATATGAGAATGAGAGAATGAGAATGAATGAGAGATGTTGAGAGTGCACTCCTAGAAGCTGGGAGGGAGGTATGCCTGACCAGGAAAGGGGCTCTGTGTGGGGCACCAAGGCATCTACCTCACTTACTTTATGCTCAGGTATGCTTCTCAGGCTCTCTTCTCCGCATTAGGTCACATGTTCTCTCAGACTAATTCTCTGATATGTACTTAATTAGAACCTAAAAATAGGGGCCTGCGTTGTGGTACAACGTGTTAAGCCACCAAATCAGAATGTCAGATTGAGTCCTGGTTACTTCACTTGCTATCCAGCTTCCTGCTAAATGAACCTAGGAAGTCAGAGGAAGAGGGTTCAAACATGTGGGCCCCTGCAACTCCTAGGGAAGACTGGGATGGAGTTTCTAGTTTCTGGCTTTGCCTGGCTCAGACCTGGCTGTTGCCGTCATCTGGGGCATAAGTCAGCAGTTGGAAGATCTGTTGTTCTCTCTGTCTCTCCATCTCTCTACCATTCAAATCTTAAATGAGCATAAAAATAGTGTAATACACTCAAAGTCCATCCCCTTCGCCCCTGAAGATCTGATCTCATATCCTCTTTGAGCCTAGTTTCCCAAAATCAAATCCTAAACTAAATATTAAGCAGCAAAAAGTATTGTATCTGTTACAGGCAGCATTGAGAAAGAAGGTAGAAGAAGAGGCAAGCTCTCTCCTCTAGCTCATAGGTCATAGCCCTGCATGTTGGTTGTTGGAGCAGCAATTACTGTCTTATTGCCTGGACAAAGTGATAAATAGTTAGGGGATTCTTTTGCACATGGGAAGGCAGATTCATCTTGTTCTGCTCAGTGAAGTGTGTACAAAAGCAAATGTACCTTAGACTCAAACCAAAAAATGCTCCACTCAACTAGAATTTTAATGTTCATCTATATATTTTTAAAGATTGATTTGAAAGATTGAGTTACAGAGAGAAAAAGAGGGAGAGAATCTTCCATCTACTGGTTCATTCCCTTAATGGTCACAATGACCAGAGTTGGGCTGTGCTGAAACCAGAAGCCTGGGAACTTCATCCAGGTCTCACATATGGGTAGTGTGGGTCCATGCGCTTGGGCCTCCTTCTCCTGTTTTCCCACGCACATTGGCAGGGAGCTGGTTTGGAAGTGGAGCAGCCAGGACTCAAACTGGTGCTCATATAGGATGCCAGCATCCCAGGCAGTGTCTTAACTCTCTGTACCACAATACCAGCTGCATTTCTTTAAAGTCCTTATTGATTCAAAAGGTAGAGTGACAGAAAAGGAGAGAGAGATCTTCCATTCTCTGGTTACTACCTAAATGACCACAACAGCTGGTGCTAGGCCTTGTCAAAGCCAGGAACCCCATCTGGGTGTCCCTCAGGGGAGGCAGGAAGCCAAGCAGCTACCCAAGTGCATTGGTAGGAAGATGGATTGGAAGTAATGAGTAGTTGGGACATGAACCAGACATTCTGATCTGGGATGCTGAGAATCTCAAGTAGCAGCTTAACTCACTGTGCCACAATGCTTACCATGAGAATGTTAGTATTTAAAAAAGTTGGGGGAGAAAGTCTAGTGTAGGCATTGAAAAATTCTGAATGAACATTAGAATCACCTGGGAAACTTAAAATTAAACAGAATAATACCCAGATGAATTAAACAGAATCTTGGGGTAAGGAGGAAAGGGGGCAGACTTTGGTATATTTTGAAACTCCTAGGAGATTATAATGTATAGTCAAGATCTACTTCTTATCAGCTAGCTCTTCTTATACAGAACATACCATCCAAAACTACTGATGGGTCTAAGGGTGAGCCGGATAATGTTTCTGGTCTGAGCTTAGTCATGCATCTGAGTTTAGCTGTAGATTATACAGATGGTTTTGCTAATCTTGGATATGTTCTCAAAGATGACAGTTGGTAACTGAGCTAGGATGAGACAGCTGGGTTGTGCTCCACAGGGTCTCTCACCCTCCAGATTACCCTAGCATAGTCACATGGTGTCTTGGCAGAGTTCCAATATTATTTTATATTAGAAGCACATATTCTGTTGAGTGCTAGGCTCAGAACTGGAAGGTCCTTGTTTGCATCCTATTCTGTTGGTCAAAGCAAGTCAAAAGGCTGTTTGAGAATTAAAGAAAGGGACTCTAAAGTTATTAGAGGGCCAGGGGTCCAGATGGAGGAATGCCGGTAATTAAGGCTAGCAGTGTAATCTACCACTGAGACCCAACTCTTAATTTTATGTTCATCAGAGTGGTTTGTTTAGACGTTAGACATCTTATCTACAAGTTGGTTCATTGTCCCCTCAAACCCTCAGCCCTATGTTGTGGGAAATATTCCAAACTTGACCTGTAGCCACAACATAGACTTAATTGCATAAAATGAGGAAATACATCTATATAAAATCCAATTCACTTAATAGTCTGTAGTTTCAATATATAGAGGATAGATCTACAGATAGATGGAGAAAGTGAAAGTACACATTTGAAGTTCATTTTCTGAAGTTTTAATGTGAGGTTTTAAGGTGAGGTATTAAAAAGCAGGGTGTGTTCTAAGAAAGTGACTGTGGACATTTAGTCTTTTATGTCCCACAGTCCATATAGAAGAGCCTTGTTGTTTGTCAGGGGATTTCCATACTCGAGGAGGTAGTGTTCTCGGGAAAAATGAGAATAATGGAGAAGTCAATTTCTTACTGTGTGTTCAATCTGCACTAAACACATGGAGGGAGGGAGAGAGAATACAGCTGCAGATAACCCATCACTCACTTTCCAGCTATTTTTTCTAAGTGTTTATTAAAGATTTTGTTTTGTCTTTTTTGGAATTTCTAAAATTTTTTCACTACTGATGCCTCCACCTCCTGTCTCTTACTCTACCACCCTGGGATCCTCTCCTTTCCTCCTTTCTTTTTCAAAACCTACTACAATCTTGAGAAACAGATCTCAATGCCTTTGGGATCTCTTCAGCTATTTTGGCCACACCAGTTCTTTTGTATACTGAACGACAAGAATTATGAGAGTTGTCTGACCCTACTAATACTGCTGTGTCTTAAAAGGTTGCCTTTTTTTGACATATGTAAACTTGTCCCATCTACTTGTCCTGTGAACCTGGTGAGTTCAGTCAGTTCTACTGTTTTGACTACTCAGTATTTTATATATTGGCATTTCAATGTATTAAATGTTTTGAGTGTTTGAAATTCAATACTCTTGTCCATCTAAATATTTAAATTTAGCCCCTATTCTGCAGATGTTAATTTGCTGGGCATTAAGGAGGTTTTTTTTTTTTTTAAGATTTATTTATTTATTTGGAAGTCAGTTAACAGAGAGAGGGAGAAGAGAGAGGGAGAAGAGAGAGGGAGAAGAGAGAGGGAGAAGAGAGAGGGAGAAGAGAGAGGGAGAAGAGAGAGGGAGAAGAGAGAGGGAGTCTTCTATCTGCTGGTTCACTCCCCAATTGGCCACAACAGCCAGAGCTGAGCCTAACTGAGGCCAGGAGCTTCTTCCAGGTCTTCTATGTGGGTCAGGGGCCCAAAGGCTTGGGCCATCTTCTATGGCTTTCCCAGGCCATAGCAGAGAGCTGGATTGGAAGTGGATCAGCCAGGACTCGAACTGGCGTCCATATAGGATGCCAGCACTGCAGGTGGCAGCTTTATCTGCAATGCCACCATGCTGGCCCCACTGAGGAGTTTTATGCAAGATCTGGCCTTACCATCCAAGACCTTTTGTGCTGTGTTGGGAGATCACTATTAGTGATTTTTGTAAGCCAGATACCAATACTGGCGATGTTGGAGTAACTGGCTCATGATGTCAACAATTGCAATAAATGATATTAACAGCCCTAAATCATAGAACATAAATTGTCTGGCTATTGGCTGCTAAACACCCTAGAACCTTGAGTAAGTCATTGAACTGTTTTTGGGCTCAGTGTTCTTATCCATAGAATGAGACTATCTGAGAAGAACCTTTTAGTTTTTACGTTCTTTGACTGGATTCTGTTTAGAAAGACTTGACATCCCTCCCTCTGATGGAACCACATAATTTTAAATCTAAGGGAACAAATGGAAAACCCAAAAGTGTGGCAGGCATTAGGTGCAGCATTGAAGTAGTCTGCTGGGACACCACATTCTACATGAGCAGCCCTGGGTCCGAGCCTGGCTCTACTCACAGTCTCACTTCCTGCCTCGACAGAAGATGATGACTCAAGTGCCCGAGTCCCTGCTATCCACTTGGGAAATCTGGATTCAGACTTCCTAGCTTTGGCCTGGCCTGGTCCCAGCTGTTGTAGGCATTTAGGGAGTGAACTAATGGATGGAAGATCAATCAATCATACTTTCTCCCCACTTCTCCCCCCCTCCCCCCATCCCTTCCCCCCCTCTCCCCCCCTCCCCCCTCTCTTTCAAATAAGTAAATAGCAACAAAAAGAAAACTAGGATTCAGCTGTTTTTCTCCTTGCCTGGCTTGTCTTTCAGAGATAGGACAGCCCTGCTTCACGTCAATGTGGCTGAGAGTGTTGAGGGTCACGCAATTACTGATGACATTTGCCAGGAACTTTACTCTGCATGTCATCATCCTATCTGCGATCTTGAGTTTGTTGAAACAAAACAACAAAAACAAAAGTGCTTATTCCTGCCTGACTGGGCTTAATCTAAAGGACATTTTGTCAAACACTGTTGCCAATCCACCTACCCAAATGTTCCCTTTAAATCTGCCCAGGGACATAATGTAACATTTGGAAATTTGTCGCTGTTAGAAGTTTCTCAAATGGAACAAGTGAATGGTGAAAGGCTTGTTGTGGGTAATCCTTGACCTTGATCCCAGCTCCTGGAATTGGTCCCAGGGCAGAAGGACATTACCCTGACTTAATTGGGAAGCTGGAAGGCAGAGAGAACAGGGGTCTGTTTCTTTCTAGATTTACCTTATCCACTGTCATCACTGGGCTTCTCATTCTGTTTTTTTGGAGGTTATATAGCTTTACAAACTAACAATGTGAGTGCATTTTTAAACTTGGCCCCAAGTGGGAGCTGATACTGTACCTCACATTGGCACATTAACCTGTTTAAAACCTTGGCAATGATGGATTCTTTTAATGTATGCCTTCCTGAGCCTCTCAGCATTGAAAAATGCTTTGTTTCTGGGACTGCACTTGCCCATCCTCCCACACGATGAAGCAAATGTCTCCATGACAGATGGGCTGGGATCCATAGTAGTCAGCAAACTGCAGGCTTATTAAGCCAGAGGGAAAGCAGTGTCCAGCAGCCCCCATAGAAAGCACCCTTTCTCTCACCTGCTTTACGTGGAAAGGTACCAACTGGCCGAAACCTGAATATGCATGAAATAAAGTTTTTCTGCAACGTGGGAGAAAGGCTGGCTGACATTCTTATGGGGTCCCTAGAGTTAGTGCTTACAATAAGGGAAAATAATAAAATTTTGCAACAGGAAATGGGCTAGTCAGGTCAGTCTGTGAGTCTGTACCATGAGGGCAAAATGCTGCCTGTGGGAAGTAGTAGGAAGGCACTCTGTGGACAAATATTTCTGCCCAAAGATGTTCAAGAATATGTTGCTGCTGGAACCTGTCCTTTGGATTCCAGGGCTGGAGAGTGACCAGCATCTCACTGTTGGTCCAGGGTCTTGCCCATTGAAGTAGAAGCCAAAACATAGAATCTGGCCTGCCCCTTCTTCCTGCTGTCTCCTTCTTTGCTTATTTTGATTACCTAGGGCTGTGACTACATGAAAACAGTAGTTGAAAGCCATAGGGATCATTTAGCTTGCTCACATCTCTGTAATTTGATCAGAGGTCACTTGTAGCTGCTGCACATGGATGGACCTCCATTGGGATGGAGCCTCTACTTCCTAGTTGGCTCATCAGGAGCCTGCTGGCTGTCAGCTGGAAACTCTGCCTCAGTCCCTCTCTACATGCGACTTCGTCTGGCCTGGACTTCCTCACAGCAAGGCTGCGTTCCAAAGATGGACGTCCCAGGAAAGGGACACAGGTAGAAGTTGTACTGCTTTATTGACCCTGCCTGGAAGTCCTATAACGTCATTTCTGTCACACTCGCTCTTCTTGGCAAGTCCCGACAATCACAAAGGGCCGTTTCTGTCTAAAGAAAAGAGACATAGATTCCACCTTTTGACGTGGGCTCTGGAAGGTCACAGGGAATGGGAAATACTGCTGTGGCTGTTTCTGGAATACAAAAGCTGTGACTGCTCCCCCCGTTACATCAGCAATGCTTCCTGTTGAGATCTGGCCTTTCCTTTCTCTTTGTATTAATAGTCTTCTCTTAGCTACGCATGCAATTCCCTCCCTCCTCTCTCTTATATCATTACCCAAATACTGTCTTCAGTACAAAGTCTTCACTGAACATCCTGTGAAAAATCAAAATTCAACCCACTTTGTGATCCCTTCTCTTTTCTTCCAGACAACACACCATCTACATTATCTGTACACTGAATACTTATTTTTTTGCTTGTTACCAGAGAAAATTATAAACTTCTGTGAAAGTAAGGCCTTATGTTTATCACTGCTTTTTCCTCAGAGCTGCCATGTGTGTGGGACAACTCAAACATTTGAGTAAATTAATGAACTTTCACCTTCCTGTGACATAAGAAATGGCTGTGATGTTTGTCCACATTGACTTTGATCCTCCAGTGCCTAGCCCAAGACCAGGCATATGGAAACTTGAAGATTTCTTAATGATTAATTAAATATAGTGATTTAAAGCAACACCATTCCTTGATATAAAAAATCAATAAACAAGCAGTATTTCATTTAGTCACTTATTCATAGTGCATTGCCATCTTCAGTGCCAACTAGTATGGATGTCAAATTCTGCTTTAATAATGCTTCTGCTGCTTCCAACTAGAGCCTGGAAGTTATAAGAAGGCAAAGGAGAAAATCATGGGTGATGCCCAGGAGACAAACCATAACTCTGCTAGTGAAGCTGTAGGGGTTGGCTTGGGATTTCTCCAGTTGTCTGTTTTCTGAAGAGGTTGTTCTATGGTCAGTTAGAAGGTGGCTTTCCCCCAATCTGGTTCAGAATTCGCAGTACAAATAATAGAAGTTGTAGAGGTTGAGAAGAAAACAGGAAGGCTATTACCTGAAATATTATTGTGCAGTTGATTGGGTAATTTTGCTTTCCATGAAGAGTGACCTTTCTTATTTCAGCATCATGCTTTAAACAGATAGTCAACTGCTTTATGCTCTAACACATTCTCTGGAGGTGTTTGGAATAAAGTAGTGACATTTCAAAATGGATTTATCAAAGATGCCTTAAATTGGATGTGCTTTTGAATTTCATTTAAATATTATTCTCTAAAGAACACTAGTTGGGGGCTGGTATCCTGGCACAGTGGGTTAAGCTGCCACTTGCAACACTGACATCCCATATTGGAGTGCTGGTCCTGGCCCTGGCTAGTCTGCTGCTGATCCAACTTTCAGCTAAGGCACCTGGGAATGCAGTGGATGGTCACCAAAGTGGTTGGGCTCCTGCCACTCATGTGGGAGACCTGGATGGAATTCTTGGCCTCAGACTTCAGCTTGGCTTAACCCTGGCGGTTGTGGCCATTTAAGGAGTGTACCAGCACATGGAATATCTGCCTCTCCCTTTGTTTCTGAGGCTCTGCCTTTCAAATACGTAAATCTAAGAAGAGAAAGGGTACAGGTTGGTGTTAGGATGCTTTGCCTTGGACCCCATCATCAGGTTATTTGGTTCCAGAAGTTCAAAAGGAATCTTTGCTGAGCTGGGCTTATAATGACATTTCCATATGTTTAGCATCTGAAAAAGCTTTTCCTTTGTGAAAATAAAAAGACATATAAATCAGGGCTCCAAACAGCTTTAACTTGATGCATATGATTATAATACAAGTATTCAGAAAGTTGGTAGAAAATGAAAAGATCAGTTTAATTTTGTACAAAACCCCTTGAAATCAATGCATAATTTTTTCATAGTATACATTTTTATGAATTTTGAAACATTTTTTTGCACCAAAATCAACATTGTTTGATTTGACCTTCCACAATTTGTGGCAAGGTAGACGCGCCATTAGAGGCTGCTCGGCATGCACAAGGTCACCATCGCTCTGTTGCATCAGGGCACTGAATCTGGGAGCCTCCAGGAGTGAGGCAGAGGTTGACCTGTTCTCCAGCTTTGGGGGAAATGCTGGACAAGGAGAATCCCAGGGCCCTGGCAGAGTTGGATCATCCTCAAGCAGAAGTCACCAAAATCAAAGAACTTAGCAGGTTTGAAGCTCCTTCAGAGACTGGGTAAGATGAAAATTAACTATTAATGTAATTTATGGGCAAAAGCACTTTGAATATAAATGAAGCAACCAATGGCCCTTTTGATTGACATTTATATTTCCTTTTATAGAGATCACATAGAGTAGTGTTATAATTCTTGACAGTTTTGATTGTAAAATATGTGGGATTTAAGCTCCCTGGAAGAAAGCAGAGGTGATTAATATTAATAATAGGCAACTAAGTACACAACAGATATGAGTAATATGTTTTATATTTATAGAGTTATTGTTTTAACTCATTGGAAAACATTATATGCCTTATTGTTAGGAATGCACTAATCATAGGACACTGTATATCTAGGTCACAGGAAAGAAGACATTCAAGCTAATCCCTAAATCCTATTAATTTCTTTACCCACATTACAGGAAGAAAACAGTAGGTATTTCACTCCACTGTTCAAATTAATGTATTCAAAACAATGTACCCGATTAAAGACATAGATCAAAATTCAAATAACTTAGTTCAAATGCAGTCAGTCCTACAGTCATTTGGAAGTGTCAAGGAAGAGTAGAGAGGTTTAAAAAAAGGAGAGACTAGGCAAATCAAAGTATATTTATATCAGTGGTGAGCACTTTTTTCCCGATATGTGGGATGCTGAGTGAAGCAACTCTGAGCTCTGTCAGCAAAAATATGATTCTAATAAGAGTGTGTATTTTTATGGGGTAACTATTTCAATAGAAAATATACATATCTTAGACTATCTCTAATACTTGGAAAATTGCAAAATATTTTACCACCTCTATTTTCCACTTCTTCCCTTCCCATGACTATACACGGCTATGGGGAACAGGGTAGCAGGAGAAAAACAAGGTAGGCATTGTGATGAGCTAAAGCTAAGGTGTGCCTTTAAATTAAAAATGAACAAATCAATAAGTAAATGTCATATATAAGGAATCTTAACACTTAACAGAAAACTTATGAAAATGCTTTTCCTGGATTTCAATTTTTTATACCAAAATAATATTATCTTTTAATTGTTTTTTCCATGAATTTTTTGAAGTACTGTTGCATATCAAGTCTTCATTCAAAGGATATTTGGATGGAATGTTTTAAAGAAAAATATGGAGGGCCAGCGCCGCGACTCACTTGGCTAATCCTCCACCTGCGGCGCTGGCACCTGAGGTTCTAGTCCCGGTTGGGATGCTGGATTCTATCCCGGTTGCTCCTCTTCCAGTCCAGCTCTCTGCTGTAGCCCAGGAAGGCAGTGGAGAATGGACCAGGTCCTTAAGCCCTGCACCCACATGGAGACCAGGAGGAAGCACCTGGCTCCTAGCTTTGGATCGGTGCAGTGCACCGGCTGTAGCGGCCATTGGGGGGGGGGGTGAACCAACAGATAGGAAGACCTTTCTCTCTGTTTCCCTCTCTCTCTCACTGTCTAAATCTTCCTGTCAAAAAAAAAAAAAATATATGGAGGTCAGCATTGTGGTGCCATGAGTTAAGCTATAGCCCACAATACTGGCATCCCATATGGGCACCACTTCCAATCCAGCTCCCTGCTGATGCACCTGGGAAAGCAGCGGAGGATGGCAAAAGTGTCTGGGCCCCTACACCCAGGAGAGAGACCTGGATGAACTTTCTGGCTCCCAGCTTTGGCTTGGCCTAGCTCCAGCTGTTGCAGTCATTAGGGAAGTGAACCAGTGGATGAAGGATCTCCCCTCTCTCTCCCTCCCTATTGTTCTTTCTCTTTAACTGCCTTTCAAGTAAATAAATAAATTTTAAAAGCATGACAGGTAAAAGGTGAAAAAGCAGTGAAATAGGAGTAACACTTATATAACATGTGGAAAATGTGACCACAATAAATGGCCCATGCAAACATTGTATACTGGAAAGTCCTATTTACTTGCTGGAAGTGCGACATGCATTTGGATCTGAGTTTTTTTTAAAACCAAAGAAAAGAAGCAAACATGAACAGCTATGTGGTTTACATAACCTTAAGAACTTTTCTCAGAAAATCATACCTGGTCTATTTTCTGAGATTTGACAAAAGCTTTTGTTTTTATTTTATATTTTTGTTTGTCATCTTTTCCTGTGGACTTTTAAAACAAGATGATGATGATAAAGAAAGAAACCTTCTCCCCCCATTCTCCATATGAGTGTGGTTTGGGAAGCTCATTTTATGTCAAGAGATGTTGTGATGCTCCTGTGTATAATACGCCACTATCACTGTGTGCACACTATTTCTAGTGATGTATCTTTAGCTTTTGCTTCATAAATAAGCTATCTCAGATTTTAATGGCTTAAACCAGAGATGACTTATCTGACCATAATTCTGTGGGTGGGAGTGTGGACTGAACCAAACTGGGCCACTCTTCAGTTGAACATGACTAAGCTCGCCCATGCTACTGCTGACAGCTGGCTTCTCAGGTGGTGCGGGATGGGCTAGGATGGTTTCATGCACATGTGTACTGGCTGGCTGAAGGCTGGGATGCTTGAGTTTTCTCCAGCTGGCCTTTGTAGCAAGCTAGCTCTGACTCCTTCAAATTGTTATCTTGGACTTCAAAGTTCACGGGAAAAGGACAAGTCTAAGTGTACAAGCATTTTCCAATCCCTTCCTTGTATCACATTTGCTTAGGTTCCATTGGCCAAAGCAAGTCACATGTACAATCCTAGTTTCAAGGGGGCAAAGAAAAAACTACTTTTTTAAGGAAATACCAGCCAGGAATTTGTGGTGTGTGTGTGTGTATGTGTACGTGTGCATGAGCATGTATGTGCATGTGTTCTGCTACTAGTTCAATTTCCCTTCTGGAAGGAAGGAATCCCTTCCCCTGTTTGCACAGTAGCCCGAGGAACAAAATGGTTGCTGCTACTCTTGCGTTAAACCCTTTGTCTTATAGGAAGATCAACTGTGGGGGCTGTAGGATGCTCTTTCAGACAGAAAGATCCACAACTCCAGCTGATGTGGCAGAGAATGATAAACCACATACATCTCAGAGGTATGGGGAAGCAGGAGGAGGTAGAAATGAGTAGGATGCAAATAGAAATTGTGTGAATGTGGAGGCATGCATGCATACAAAGTGTGAGATGGAGGAACTTTTATTTCCATGTCAACTAGTTTTTTTTTTTTTTAAAGGCAAAGGAGAACTAGTGAACAATTTTAAGTAGGCTTTTATGCATCGTTTTTCTGTATCCACACCAGGTTGGAGGGTAAGATAGAGGAAAACATATTGCAGAGCGTTCTTTCTCTGGCAGAACATCTCAAGGTACCTTCTATTATCTCTGGCAGTACTCCAGTAGCATCTCGGGTGTTCTCAGAATCCCAATCTTCTTTGGTACCATGTGGTGTCTACCATTTTCTCTGTTTCAGTTCTCTGCATGGAAATCGGCTGCCAAGGCTACTGATGTTGGCAATGCCTTTTGAAATTTCTGGGGATACTTGGGTGCTGATGCAGGCTTTGTCATACACCAGTGGTCAAAGTATTTGCACCAGGGTTGCATCTTCAGGTGTACTCTTAGGCTCTTGCAGCCTTGTAAGAGTTTTCCTGCCACAGTTATTGATTTGTTGGCTCATGTTCTTGTTTTGTTGCATGAGTTCTTGTGCCATTGTTTATTTAAAAAAAAAAAAAAAAACCTCTAATTCCGTTAGAGCTATGACACTTACTTCAGTTCTTCTTATAAATGTGCATCTATTACCTATGGCCATGACATGCTATGTAACAAAAAGCCCCCAAACCTCATGAGGCTGTCAGCTGAGTCCCTCTAGTTCACAAGTCTCTGGTCAGCTATGGGTAGTTGCATGGCTTTGTGATCTTAACTGTGTTCTTGGCTATATCCAGGAGACTCAGTTTGAGAGCTGTGGCTCCACTTCATGTTCCATCGTCTACCAGCCTGTCCCAGGTTTATTGTTAAGGCCATGGCATGATTCTGGGAGTGGCAGGGAGCAAGTGCTCAAAGCCTTTTGAGGCTTAGGCTTAGAATCTCCATAGTGTCACTTCTGCTGTTCAGTGAGAGTCAGAGGATGGGCAAGTAGACTTCATCTCTTCATGAAGATTTGCGGAGCCATGCCATTAAGGACAAAGATGCAGGCAGGGATAGAGAATTGGGGTCATCTTTGCAGTCAATCTGAATACCAAACCCTGAGTCCTGCAGGTGAGTACAGGTTGACAACTCAGACAACTCTAAATGCATTTTGGAAAGATTTGATAATACTGTTAAAAAGGTGGAAGATAAATTGACTTGGGTAGCTTTAGGGAAGACTGGCATAACCGGTGAAGTGGTTTTTGCCTTAATACAAGTGATAAATCAAGAGGGTCTGAGACAGGTATGGCAAATAGGTTGTATGCTGTGTGATTGATTTGTAGTAAATGCCCAGAGTGGGGTGTTGAGGAAAATTATGTGTCCATTTTCCTGGTGAGCTGAACAAAGGACCTTGATGGATTGGCCTTGTCCACTGTAGTCATTGAAGGAGTGACAGCACAGTGGCAAGTATTTGCCATTTATGCCCTATCATTGGAAGTGGCAGTGAAGTAAAAATCCAATTTATTAGTATGTAGAATTTCAAAATTCAAGTATCAGTGACCATGTACAAATAAAGGAAAACCATAAATCTAGTAGAATCCTAGATTTTCGATCTGGATTTTGGGTGCATGCCTATTTCATTTCTTAGGTCATACTATGTAGGGAGTAGTTTTGAATCTACATTAACAAGGCAGATATTATATCAGATTACACAGGGAATACATTCTTTTTTTGTCACCTCCTGATGTATCACAAACTATCCAAAATCTTAGAAGCAATGATGGTTAATTGTATGTATCAACTTGACTGGGCCTCAGAGTGCCCAGACATTCGTTCAAACATTATTCCCCTTATCTGTGGGAACATGTTCCAAGATTCCTAGAGGAAGACTGAAATTGTCGATAGTACTGAATCTTACATATGCTGTGCACTCTTCTGTATACACATACCTATGATAGCTTAATGTATAAATTAAGCATAGTAAGATTTCTTTCCTTCTCTACAATTTTACTGATATATTGGTTCTTATTGCAGATCTTAGAAACCTTAGCATACTTTTTTTTTAATATATAAGAGAAAAGTTCTCATCTGCTCAGAGAGGCACCATAAAGCTTTTCTTTGGTATTCCCAGTTGTCACATTACTACTCTTGTGCTTTGCACAATTGTTCAGTAAAATAAGAGGTACTTGAACATGAGCACTGCATACTGCATGTTCTGAGAACCAACATGGCTGCTAATGAGTGGGTAATAGGAGATTTTGAAAAGCTTTGTGGAAAATTGTATTAAAACATATTTATCTAGGCCCATGGGGGATCTTCAAAAAGTTAATGGAAAATAGGCATTATAAAAACACTACGCATGGATTTCCAGCTTTTTGCACCAACAGAACCTGATCTATTTCCCTGAACTTTCAGAAGTACTCTGACTAGAGCATGGGTGCCTTGGACAAGATGAGTCAGGTCTCAGGCAGGATGGAGCAGGACAGCACAAGGTTATATCTCACTATTCAGAATGGCACATGACTTAAAACATGGTTTATTTTTGGAATTTTCTATTTAATTTTGGATTGTTAACTGAGTTATTGAAGCTGGAGTGAAATTGTAGGTAAATGGGCATTTCCGTATTTAGGGTGTTTTTATGAGGATGGTTTGTGGATGAAATTAACATTTGTAATGGTCATGTTCCCAAAGTACATGACCTCACCCAATCAGCTGAAGGCCCGAATAAAATAAAAGGTTGACCCTCCCTGGAGTAAGAATTCCTCCTATTGGATCCCCTTTGAGCTCGGAATCAGCTTTTCAATTCAGACTGAAATGTTTCTTCCTGGGGCTTGGGCCTAGCAGCCTTCAGACTGGAATGCGCCAGAGGGTGAGTGTCACAACAAACCATAGGAATGCTGTTCTGAACCTTGCCCCCTTCCATTTTGACCTCTCCCTCTACCTCAGAAGGCACTCACTATCTCATAGTCTAGCTGAGTCCACTCTCTGGTTATAAAAACTGAGATACTATCACAAATCTTTCCGATAAGGTTAGGGACATCTAAGACACTTCTGAGGAGCTGGCTCCAGATCCCAAAGCCTGCTAAGAGAATGTTGGAAAACAAGCTTCTGTCCCATCTCCCTGTTAGATTTGTAAAGAAATAGAATCTTTCCTCCATCTGCTGCCTTTCATGGAGAAAATCTCGCTGCAGCTTCTATGTCGATCACCCATCCATCCTGGTCTAGGATCCCATATATAAGTTGCCCAAATAAACTCTTTACCCTGACATGGAACTTCTTCCTTCCACTTCAGTCTCATGATTTCTTTCCATTCTGGAGACACTGCTCTGCTGAGCCTCACAGGTGTTTTGAAAATACGCATGGGAAAATGGAGTCATAAGATAAGTTTATTTTGATGCAAAACCATCCTGTTTTCATAATATACATTTTCCAAGAACTTTTTTGAAAATTCCATACCATCCCTTCTCCTGGTACTCAGATTATTAGACCTACACTAGACTACATAATCTGTTCTCTTAATTTTCAAGCCTTGTAATTCAGTATAGAACTATTCTAAAGGCTCACCTGAATCTCCAGCTTCCAGCTGACCATAAAGATATTGGGACTTCTCACAATTCTTCATGGCGATTAATATATTAATTTTGACCCATGTTTTTGCCTCCTGCAGAGACAGAAATATTAAGCAAAGACTAGTATCATGTGCAAATTGGAACAGAATCTATTTAACCGTGAAGGAACAAATACACATTCACATGTGAGTTTTGGCCATCCCACACTGAGAAATACCCAGTGTGGGGGGCCAAAGAGTTGCCTGTAAACCAGAGGGAAAGTAAAAAATGAAAATGGTGCCTGTAATTGGGAAGGTCTGTCTGATAATGCTCCATGGCAGAAAAGAATGCAAATGAGAGTGGTGCATCCAAGTGCATTCCACAGTGGAAAGCTCTCTCCCATCTTCCACCTCTTCTTATAAGGAACAGGGTGGTGTCCCAGTTGGATATTCAAACGGGGTAAGCTCTGAGCATCTGCTCTGGTCGCAGGTGTGATAGGTGTTTCCTGGAAATGTAGGTGTATCAAATTGAAAGTTAAAGTGATAGGGATACATTGTAAGTATACAAGAATTTTAGCTCACCTAAACTTTAACTAACTGCCTAGTTACCCATATCATATTGGCTCTGATGTGTCTAGGAAATTGCAGGAAAAGCCAGATGACAATATGGGTCTTAGGCTAACACAAGTGTTTGAGCTGGGTAGATCCATTTGGAAATCAAGAATATAAAGGCAGGGAGTATACAAAAATATTTAACAATCAGTACAGCTTGAACACTAACCAAACAGGAGAGATGCTGGCTACAGTTTTGAGGCATAGTCCCCAGGACCACCACCTTGTTATGCCAGCTATTTTTCCTTTGGTTATTGGGTCACAGGGAAAATTCAGGAGTCCCAAGAAAGGAGGCAGAGCATGTAGGTAGCTAAAAGACCCTAGCATGGGGAGGATAATAGCAGGTATTTACCAGTCTGTAGGAAATATTGCAGTAGTTTAACAACTAGTCAAATACATTACCTGAAGCCATGCGTGGTATGGTTAACACTATACTTGGATAGGGCATTAGATTAAACTGCATGCCAAGGTGAATATTTAACCACTTTAGACCCTCTCCTCCCAGAAGTTAGTAACTCAATCCAGGTTTCCCATGTGGGTGGCAGAGACCCAATTACCTGGGTCATCTCTGCTGCCTCCTGTGGTCATCTTTAGCAGAATATTGGAATTGGAGAGGTAGCCAGTACTTGAACCCAGGCATTCTGCTGTGGAATATGGATGTCTTTTTTTTTTTTTTTTTTTTTTTTTTGACAGGCAGAGTGGATAGTGAGAGAGAGAGACAGAGAGAAAGGTCTTCCTTTTTGCCGTTGGTTCATCCTCCAATGGCCACCACCACTGGCGCACTGCGGCCGGCACACCGCGCTGATCTGAAGGCAGGAGCCAGGTGCCTCCTCCTGGTCTCCTATGGGGTGCAGGGCCCAAGCACTTGAGCCATCCTCCACTGCCTTCCTGGGCCACAGCAGAGAGCTGGGCTGGAAGAGGGGCAACCAGGAAAGAATCCGGCGCTTCGACAGGGACTAGAACCTGGTGTGCCAGCGCCGCTAGGTGGAGGATTAGCCTATTGAGCCGCGGCACTGGCCTATATATGGATGTCTTAATGTGGATGTCTCAACTACTAGGCCAAATGCCCAATCCTGGACACCAAAACTTAACAGGCAGGTGAACAAGAAGAGCCCCAAAGGAAGATGGGAAATGGCTCAATGGAAGGCAAAGAAGGAACAGCTCAAGAGGGAGGAAGTAGACTGAGATCTTGAACACCAAAGAGCTCAAGGGGGTTGAGGACTAAACTGTCTCTTGTGTTTGGCAACCAGAAGGCCATTGAGGACCTTGGTGAGCTCAGTTTTGGGGAAATGGCCAGGGAGTAAGCCACATGTTTGATGCTTATGAGACACCCAGGAAGTGAGAACTGACAGAACTGGGCATAGGATAGTATCTCAAGGCACTTTGCCAGATTGTGATAGGAGAGAGGGTGGTTGATTTGGAAATATGAGGCTTCTTCCGTAAGTTTATGGAAATGAATGTTATGAAAAAAAATGCAGACTTCAAATTTTTTTGCACCAAAATAAGCTTACCTTTTAAATCCATTTCTTCATATACTTTCTGTTCTACTGTCATAGGATTAAGGGAACATTATATTTTTTAAGATGAAAAAGGTTTATATGCATTTATATGAGAAAATAAAAGATAGTGATTGAAGAGACTGCAGTTTGATGATAATGTGTGAGTAAGGTAGGATGATGAGGTGTAAGGCACCAAATCTTGAGGTCTGGAGCCAGGATTCTGGCCCCTTCTCATGTGGAGGGTCAGTGACAAGTTTTCCTTTGTGAATGCTGCCTCTCATCTGGATTTCACAGTTCCTAAGGCACTTTAGAAAATGCCCCATGCTCGGCCAGCGCCGTGGCTCACTAGGCTAATCCTCCGCCTTGCGGCGCCGGCACACCGGGTTCTAGTCCCGGTCGGGGTGCCGGATTCTGTCCCGGTTGTCCCTCTTCCAGGCCAGCTCTCTGCTGTGGCCAGGGAGTGCAGTGGAGGATGGCCCAAGTGCTTGGGCCCTGCACCCCATGGGAGACCAGGATAAGCACCTGGCTCCTGCCATCGGATCAGCGCAGTACGCCAGCCACAGTGCGCCGGCTGTGGCGGCCATTGGAGGGTGAACCAACGGCGAAGGAAGACCTTTCTCTCTCTCACTGTCCACTCTGCCTGTCAAAAAAAAAAAAGAAAGAAAGAAAGAAAGAAAGAAAATGGCCCCATGCTCAAGTCCTGCCCTAGATCAATGATTTCCGAATCTTTGGGATGCCTCAGGCTGCAGTTCTCTTTGAAAGCTCTTATGTTCTTCCAGTGGGTTTCCAAGACTGAGAGGCACTGTTCTAGAATGTGTTACTGGTTCCTGCCTTAAAGCTTCAGTGCTATAGTCAAAATTGTGAAACAGCAAATAAAGCCCCAGTCAGTACTCAATGCACCCTCATCACCAACCACCCCCTGTGACAACAGAGGCTGCCCAAGTTCTTCTCCCGGGCTCTGATTCTCAACCCCAGCTATGTATTAGACTGTCTGGGGGCACTTACAAAATACTGATGTCAGACTCATTCCAGAGACTGATGTAACTGTGTTCTGTGATGATATTATGGGAAAGTGAATTTGCATTGTGACCTTTTAGGAAATAGCTTCATTATAGGGGAATCAAGCTAAAAATGAGACCACTAGGGTAGGCCCAATGCAGTCCAGTATGATAGTGCCTGTGTAAAATAGGGGAAATTTGACCACAGAGACAACTACATAGAAGGAAGGCAACATGATGAGATGGGGAGAATGCCATAGGAAGATTAGATTGGTTGGGCCAGGCATTGGGGCTCAGTGCTGCTAAGTTTGTGCTTGGGACTCCTCCATCCTATACCTGAGTGTCTTATTTGAGTCCTGGCTACTCCACAATTCTTATGCAGCTTCCTGCTCATGTATCCTGGGAGGCAGCAGCTATGTCCAAAGTACTTGAGTTCCTGCCACCCTTGTGGAGACTTGAATGGAGTTTCTGGCTCCTGGTTTGGCCCTGGCTCTTGAGGGCATTTGGGGAGTGGCTAGCAGATGGAAGCTTGTGTGTTCTCCTCACTTATTTATTTATTTGTAAATGCAAAGTGACGGATGTTCTTTTTAAAATAATTTTATTAATCTTTTTATAATCTTAATAAATTTTTAAAAAGTTTTTTTAAAAATGAGATTAGGTTGGAATGATGCTGCCATAAGCCAAGAAAAATCTGGGGCTACCATTAACTGGAACAACAAAGAAAAGATCCTTCCCTATAGGATGCAGAGGGAGGATGGCTGGCATTTGATTCTGGACTTCTGGCCTTAGAACTATTAGCAATACATTTCTATTATGCTAAGCCACCTAATTTGTGGTACTTTGCTGTAGCAGTTCTTGGAAATTAATATAGATTGGCTTGGACATTAGTAGTTTCCAAAGTGAGCCAGGTAGTTCTAATATGCAACCAGCATTGATTTTCATAGCAATTAAAGGGAGTCAGAATACAGTAGCTATAACCTAAGTAGAAAATGTCAAAATCAGTTTAGGAGCCATGCAAACATAATCGTGTCAGTCTAATATTTAAAAGTCGCATGTGGAGTAATTTTCACACTTGGTTATGTATTTTTTGCTAACGTGCAGCTCTGCATTAGAAGAAGGCATTTGCTATCTGGCTTCTCTGCGGTGTCTTGTCCAGATGCTCATTTTTGGTATAATTTCTCACCTTGAGTGATGAGATTCTGGGTTCCACTTCAGGTGTACTTTATAGGTCTCCTCATGGTGCATCCTTTCTTTTTCATGCCTAAGGGCGCTGTCTTGCACCTATCCATGTTGGACTTTATCCTGTTCATTTACAATGTAACATTTCTCCAATTTGTCAAAGTTACTTAGAATTCTGATCCTGCAGTCCAACGTTCTAATTCCTATTGCTCAAGGAGAGTCCCCAGGACAATTGAATTAAGAATTATATGAACTCCAGGAGGAATCAATTTAGAAAAGATCAGATAATGGAAGGTTTATTATATTATGTACTGCATTAAAGTGTAAAGATGTATAAAAGATAAATGGTCAATGCATGAATTATACAGAGTTCCATAAATGAGTCTGCAGGATCAGTCTTTGCCTGGGCACAGTGTGCAATATAGAATCTTGTCACTGCCACTCAAAGTGTGGCCCAAAGACCTACAGGGTCCCCATCACCTGGGAGCCAGTTAGAAATGCAGAATCTGGGGGCTGGCACTGTGGCACACTAGGTTAATCCTCTACCTGCGGCACTGGCATCCCATATGGGCACCGGGTTCTAGTCCCGGTTGTCCCTCTTCCAGTCAAGCTCTCTTCTGTGGCTCGGGAGGATGCCCAGTGGAGGATGGCCCAAGTTCTTGGGTCCCTGCACCCATGTGGGAGACCTGGAGGAAGCTCCTGGCTTCGAATCGGCACAGTTCCGGCCATTGCGGCCATTTGGGGGGTGAACCAACCGAAGGAAGACCTTTCTCTCTGTCTTTCCCTTTCACTGTCTGTAACTCTACCTGTCAAATAAATAAAAATCTTAAAAAAAAAAAAAAAAGGCAGCATCTGGATTCCCCTCCCCATCCTTTCCAGTAGGGACTGAATTGTGTGCTCTTTCACCAATTTATATAATTTTTTTAAGATTATTTATTTGAAAGAGTTACACAGAGAGAGGAGAAGCAGAGAGAGAGAGGTCTTCATCTGATGGTTCACTCCCCAATTGGCCGCAACGGCCGGAGCTGCACCAATCCGAAGCCAGGAGCTTCCTCCAGGTCTCCCATGAGGGTGCAGGGGCCCAAGGATTTGGGCCATCCTCTGCTGCTTTCTCAGGCCATAGCAGAGAGCTGGATTGGAAGTGGAGCAGCCAGGTCTTGAACCAGTGACCATATAGGATGTTGGTGCTTAGGCCAGGGCATTAACCCACTGTGCCAGAGTGCCAGCCCCATCCCATATGTTAAAGTAGCTCAAAACGTAACTGTATTTAGAGACAAGGAATTTCAAGACATGATGAAGTGAAAAAGCACTGTGGGAGGAGGGGCCTCTAATCCAGAATGATCTGATGCCCTTATAAGAAGAGGAGACTTGAACCACAGACTTGTGCATGCACAGAGGAAAGACCATGAGAAGACAGATGGACAAGACAAATAGCACACTGAGAGGCTTCATGGCCTACTTGGGTGGGGGCTTCTTTCTCTGTGGTTCCAATTTTTAAGATAAATAACCACCTTTTTTCTTTCTTTTTTTGAATTGCAGTTACACAGAGAGGATGAGGGAGAGAGAGAGAAGATAGTTCTTCCATCTTCTGGTTTACTCCCTAAATGGCCTGGGGCTAGGCCAAACAGAAGCCAGGAGCACAGAACTTCTTCCAGGTCTGCCATGGGGGTTCAGGGGCCCAAGCACTTCGGCCATCTTCTGCTGCTTTCTCAGGCCAGTAACAGGGAGCTAGATTGGAAGTGGAGCAGCCGGGACTAGAACTGGTGTCCATCTGGGATGCCCATGTGACAGGCAGCAGCCTTACCCACTATGCCACAATGCCGGCCCCCCATAAATAAATCGTAAGACAAGAAAAGGCCTCAAAAAGAATTAATGCTTCAGACTGGTGTTGTGGTAGAGCAAATTAAGCTGCTGCCTCCAATTCAAGCGTCACATATTGGAGTGCTGGTTCAAGTCCCAGCTGCCCCACGTCCAGGTCCATGTTAATGTGTCTGGGAAAGCAGCAGCAGGTGACCCCAGGGGCTTGGGCCTCTGCCACATATGTGTGAGATCCAGATGGAGTTGCTGGCTTCTGACTTTAGCTTGGCCCAGCCCTGGCAGTAGTGGCCATTTAGGGAGTAAACCAGTGGATGGAAGATCTTTCTCTGTAATGACCTTTCAAATAAACAAACAGTAAAAAGAAGAAATTAACCCTTTTGACCCCTTGGTCTCTAACTTTGATTCTCAAGAACTATGAGAAAATAAATTTTTTGTTGCTTAAGTTTCCCAATCCTAGAAGACTAATAAGTGTACTAAATTAGAATCTGTGTTTAACAAGATCCAAAGGAGATTCCCATGTATGGGATAGTAAGTAGCTCTAGTAGAGGCCACCAACTCTAGGGTGTGACGAAGTAATTTAGGAGCTTGTCAACATCCAGACTTCTGGGTCCCAACCTCCTGCTATCCCCAGACTTTTGTTTTGTTTTGTTTTTGATTCAATGGGCCTGGGCTTGGCCCCAAAAATCTGCCTTTCTAACCACTTTCAAATGATGTTGATGCTGCCGATCTGCAGCCCACACTTGAGTGTTAGTTATGGTTGAAACCAGCATCTGCTTTGGCTGGTCATTGTTAGAAAACCAAATTTAGACTTCCTGAATTCGTGGACCCAGGGCCAGGAGCCAGCAAGGTGCCTCTCAAGGTTAAATCTGAGAACTAGTGGTTCGTCAAGATTTGAACTGAATCAGGACAGAGAGGCTATGGGTAGTTTGAAATACCCCTGACCCCTGGCGATTGTTTTGATTTTTCTGGAAGACACACTCTGAGTCCTGCAGTTAAAATCATGCCCAGGAAGTGGTCCTGGCAATAATAGGTGATGTAGTGGTTCTAGAATCTACAAGTGCAGCAGAACAACCCGACTATTGGACCCCCCCCCCCACCCATGCGGCTGGCTTTTTCTAAGGTAGGGTCCCAGCACTTGTATTTATTTCTTAATAAATTCCCAGTTGATGCTCGTGCTGCTAGTTCAGGGATCACATTTTGACAACTGTTGAACTAAGGGCTCTTAAAGTATGGTTTTATCGATCCTATTTCTTTATTTCTTGGATGCAGCAAACACTGTTGGTTGGCTAACAGAACGCTCAGTTTTGACCCATTTTTCTTTCTCCTTTCTCTAATATAGCAGCTAAAATAAGGTAAATGCTCACTTTCTAAAATTGCTGTCTATTTGGGATGTGCATGTGACACTATGACCCAGTTATAGCCAATGGGACCTCCATAATATCCTGCAAGGGATGAGGGGGCTCTTCTGGGAAGGATACTGCTACACTGAATAGCAATTCAACCCCTGGATTTTCTGCTTCTCCTGAAACTGAAGCAGTCTTTTTGAGACACCAAGCATACACACATAGAAGCAGGAGACTGGCAGAATGAAGACGGGAATGGCCAGCGAAGCACACAGAGCCAAGGCCAATGGCCCTCTCCCTCCAGATGCTGCGTTATGTGGGACGGACATCTTTACTGCTTAATTCACAGTAAACTGACTCTTGTCACTTACAGCCAAAACCATCTGCATGATTTAAAAAAATCAACAGTAAGGTTTTCAGACTATATTCACTTAAGCTAGAAAACAAAGGGAAACAAAAAAGCTCCATATGACAGTCATAGCAACAACTAAAAACGACCATCCATCATGGTCCTCCTTGTCTAACCTACACACAGAAAAGGGAGATTGAGTCAACTAGAGTTTCCTAACTTCTGAAAATATCTTTATTCATTTTAAGATAAGCAAAAACTTGCAGAGAGCTGCAGATCCCTTCAGACCAATGTCTGGGAGCAGCTGGTAGAGACTTCATACCTCATACTCTCCCCTTAATGAGTTACAGCTCAGGCAAAGCAAGCTATCCATCTACTGAAGCATCTCTATTTAGCTTATATCAGTGATCATTAATAAATGAGGCTCACTTAGCATCTCATAAGTATTTGAACTTGAATCTATTTTTCTGACTCACATCAGGCTTCCAAGTTTAGTCAACAGATTCCTATAGAAATTCCTTTCATCAATACATAAATCGCTTTTACCTGCTGTGTTCTGTGTAAGAGCACATATGCACATTTAACCATCAGCACTGAAAAAATTAAACGGGAAGAATCACAAAAAATGACTGTGTATCTTAAAGTAATACCACTTAAGGATGTGCTCATTGCTGTGAAAGTGCATTGCTCAAACCTATATCCAGCCTGAAATTTTATGACCACAAAGTAATTAGTCTAAGTCGGCTTTTAATCTTACGTTAATGAGACCCCCTACAGTCTTGGCTCATACCTCCGAATTAGAGATTGATCTATAATTAATAAGGCTCGTAATGCCAGTACCTGAGATGAGAGATCTTTGGGCCGCTGGGAAGAGAGCAGAAAAATGTAGCCATGGCATTTGCAGTAGCATTCCTACCACATACCAGACTGGACCCTGGTGACAGAAGTGGGTGTTCTGGGCAGTAAATCTACTGGCTCAAGCTCGTCTGACACAGAGAGGCTGAGCCACCTCTGAGTTCTTAGGAGGATGGTGGATGCAGTGCACCAGAAACTTGATCTCTGCCTGCATAGATCTCCATCCAACTTCCGCAACTTCCTCTAAACTGCCTTTAACTTCTGGGGGTGGGGTGGGATGTGGTGGAGGAAGCACCAGGCCAAAGAATCATTGTTCTTCTTGCCTTTTTTCCTTTTCCTAGCTATTTTTGAAGCCCTGCAATTTCTATACTTGGTAGTTTCACAGCCCCAGAATTCCCAGTGATTGGAGTAAAAGAACCCTTGCTGATTAATTAAAATCTAATTTTCTATTCTATCATAATTGCAGCAGTACAGTGGGAAAAAAGAGTAAGACTTATTATTCCAAAAGTGAAAATGATTCCTGGACTGTTTGGGCTTATTATGAGCTCCATGTTACAATTTGTTTTAAATTGAATCAATAGAATAAACATGGAAATGAGCTCGGTGAAATCATTTATTTTTAAAGAATCTAGATGAAGGCCTGTGCTACTTTGTTAAAAAATATTCTAGACTCTGCCAGGATAGAATTTGGTATAAAAACAAAGGAAAGAGCTTTGGGTTTGGTGGTAGGGTGGTGGACAGTCCCAGGGGTTTGCTGGTGGATTTTTAAAAAATTTTATTTAGGCAGAGAAAAACAGAGGGCAAGAGAGAGCATGAGCTTCATACAACTAGTTCACTCTCCAAATGTCTGCTAGAGTTGGGCTGGGCGAGGCGTGAAGCCAGGAGCCAGGAACTCGACTCACCTGAATGGCAGGCACTCAACTACT
The DNA here is from genome assembly GCF_964237555.1 of Oryctolagus cuniculus. Taxonomy (NCBI): domain Eukaryota; kingdom Metazoa; phylum Chordata; class Mammalia; order Lagomorpha; family Leporidae; genus Oryctolagus; species Oryctolagus cuniculus. The sequence continues at coordinate 37,059,203 of NC_091442.1, forward strand.
GAGTCATCACCTGCGACCTCCCAGAATGTACAGCAGCGTGAAGCTGGAAACTGGAGCAGAGCCTGGACTTGAACTCAGGCACTCCCATATGAGTGGCAGGGGTCCAAAATGGTTTTTTAATTGCTGGGCTAAACTCTGGCCCCTGGATAAACTTGATAGAGACAAAGGTAGAAATAATGGCTTGAAGTTTTGTGGTGGTGTTGGAAAATCCTACAGGTCTACCTGTACATGATTTCATGATCATCATTTCTAACTCTGTTTACTCAAGAGATGACTTTAGGGCCAGCATTGGGGTGCAAGGAGGTAAGCTACTTCCTGCAACCCCAGCATTCCATATTGGAGTGTGGGTTTGAGTCCCAGCTACTCTGCTAATACATCTAAAAAACCAGTGGACCTTAAATTCTCAGTGAAATTTCCCAAGGGCTGGCATTGTGGCTGCCTGCTTTTCATATGGGTCCTGGTTCAAGTCTTCTTGCTCCTCTTCCAATCCAGCTCCTTGCTAGTGGCCTGCCAAAAGCAGCAGCAGATGACCCAAGTGTTTGGGCCCCTGTCACCCACAAGGGAGATTCACCCACTTGGATCCTGGCTTCAGTCTGGCTCAGCCCTGGTTGTTGCCACTATCTGGCATATGAACCAGCAGATGGAAGGTCGATCTCTGGCTCTCCCCCTCTTTCAAATACATCTTTTTAAGAAATTCTTTAAAAAATCAGTTCATTTTGCATTTTTGAAGCCCTGTGTAATACTGGGTCATTGTGGAGGGTAAAATAGAAATCATAGGAAAGCAGTAGAGGCTGGATTGGGTCAGATCCTCCCTTGATGTGGTTCTGAGCATGTGGGATGACACTTTGAGGAGCAAAGGCTAATGGTTCTCAAGGTGTGGATGCCACACCAGCAGCATCCGTGACATCAATGATTTGGTTGGAGTCAGTCTTCCAGTCTGCATCCCAGAGGTGATTAATTTCTACCCCATCTCCTGTCAGACTACACTGACAGAAGAATCTGAATGCTAACAATATTCCTGGGATGTTTAGCTGCACATGGAAGATGGAAAAGCAGCAGAATGTATTCTAAGAAGAAAAGTTGGTGCATCAGCGAAGAGCTACCAAGTGCATTGACCTGAGAGAGCTTGGCTGCCCTCCTCCTCGAGTTTCCCACTAAAATAACTATGTTTCAATTCTGAGCATCAGCACCTGGAGGAAGCCATGCATTCTCAGGCATGGAAAAGCAAGTTGCAAGGACTGAGACACAAAATCAGATTGCCAGGATATTGATTTATAGCGAAAAATAAAGCAGGTGAGAGGCATGAAATAGCTGGGGTAGTCTCCCACGGGAGGCAGGTGACTCATGAAATCAGATATGCCTCAGCAAGTGAATGGCTCACTAGAAAACCAGGACCATCCAGGAGTAAGGGTTGGGGCTGTGGGGTTTAAGCCTCCAGCACCGAGTGCCCTCTAAGTAAAGGGAGGACTCTTCTGAGGCTGGCCCAGGACATCATTTTTCCTCTGCTCCCTTGGGACGGGAACAGGCCTCCTTTCCTGTCTTCTACTGTCATTTTTGCTCCCAGGACTGAACAATCTACTTCCAATCAAGAAACTCTGGAGACAACTGAATACTTCAATTAGGTTGCCCATTATGCCTTAGTCTGAGAGATGATTTTGTGTATTTATCCTCCGATTCTTTGTTCATTTCAAAGTTTGGCTATTCATAGACAATCCTGTTTCTGTTATTTCAAAGTTCCCTGAGTTTAGCATAGAGCAATTTTCATAGAATACTCATAGATTACCTAGTGATGTTTTACATAATTCAGAGGATTTTCTCTCTCACTCACAGCAACATGTAGGATAGAAAAAAATATTCTACATATTTAAAATGAAAAATTAAGTCCAGAGAAATTGTTATTGGTTGACCCATGCCTTCTGATATGTGGAATGATATACACCTAACCCCCAGTACCTGTTAATTATTTAGGAATAGAGTCTTTGCAGAGTTGAGCAAGTGAAGAAAAGTCATGTGAGTCCTGATACATTATGACTAGGGTTATTATAAGAGGAAAATGTCATGTGAAGATGGGGACACACAGGGACAATGCAATGTGATGACAGGAAGAGATGGGAGTGATGCAGCTACAGGTCAAGGAATGCCAGGGATTGGCAGCCACCTCCAGATGCCAGAGAGGAGCAAAGGAGGATTGGCTGAAGTGTCTCTTGGGGAATGTGGCCTAGCAGCTCCAGTCTGGGAAATGGCCAGTTGGCTGTACACTCTGTGATGCTTTGTTATGGCAGCCCTAGGACACTCAGACAGAGGGTCCTCTTTTCATAAAATTGTGTCCAAGGTTATCGAGGTCGGTGGTGGAGACAGACACTGGTGAGGTCCTCCTGGGTCTGCTCAGTCTTCAGTGTGTCAATTTCCCTGATGGCGTGAACCTGACCATCTCCACCTGAGGCTTCCTCTTGGCCCCCAGATGGGAAGGCTGGAAGTGCGGAGAAGCTCGCTGCTCTGGGAGCAACCGCCAGCCCCTGACAGCCGGGAACTGTAGAGCTGTTACAGCATCTTTGGCCCTGCAGGGGGTTGCACTGAGGTGTGTTCTGTGTGTTTTCCAAGAGGTCCTGAGTGGAACGGAGTCCTAGGGACCCACCATGGTGACCTGCTCCTAACTCACCCTGTATTGGCTTCCTCACCATCCTGGACTGACTTTTTTCCCCAGTGGTATTTCCTAGGTCTCCCTGCAAGTAAATCTCTTTTGCTTGCCTGTAGGAATCTCCTGGGCAAAACCTAGCCTAGAACAGACCTAACAATGACTGGTTCCTAAGTCTTTGTTCTTTCTACTCTAACACTTTTAGGGATAGGAAATGTCATTTTCCTTTTGGCTTCTCCCAAAACATCAAGCATACCATCAGCAAAATACTTACTCAGAGGTTTAAAATGCATTCATCTGCAGTCCCATAGATTTTGTTAGAAACCTCCCAGGAGGAGTAGTGGGCTGAGGTTGGTGATCTGTGAATCATGGGATCAAGTTGTACCTGTAAAATCTAACACATGTAGGGTCTGTGCTATGAGTGTGTCTTGTGCATGCTGTATTGCTTGGTCCCTTGTGTGGTTTGGGGGTGGGTTACTCTATCACAGTTTGCCTTTGACCCAGAACAAAACTCTTTGATGTCAAGCATCATGTCCTACTCATTTACAAAAACTAGGAAAAAAAATCCCATTTCTAGGACATTGTCTGGGGAAGAAACAAAGGGCAAGAGGGTGGTGGTACCTTTAAGGTATACCGTTTTCTCTGGAACTATCGTGATGCTTTGCAGCTTCCAATGGCTTAATGATTGTGTGTTAGAATTGAATTATTGCCAAATAGAGAAATATCTAGTCTTTCAGGTCTGAAATTGGTAAATTTGGAAGGAGTGGGGAGGGTGGTCATTTCTACAGTGGTACAAAGTACCTAACATAAACTTCACAGTGTACAATTCAGTGACAGTAAACGTATGTCCCAATTTTGTGTAATTGTTACCACTGTCTATGTTGAAATTTTTCATCACTCCTAAGAGAATCCCTGTAGCCATTAAGCAGGAACCTCTCATTTCCTAATCCTCAGTCCCTGGTAAACTGTAAGCTAATTTCTGTCGCTATGAATTTGTGTATTCTTTGCTATCACATACAGGTGGAATCATACAATATTTGTCCTTTTATGTCTGGTTTATTGGTTTATTTAGCTTAGTATAATATTTTCAAGGTCCATTCATGTGGTAGCACATAACATTCCTTTGACTTTCACTCTTTTTAAAGGGTTTAATTTGTATGTATTTTTATTTTATTTGAGAGGGGATGGGGATGGGAGGGAGGGGAGAGACAGACTCCATCTGCTGGTTTACTCTCCAAATGCCCACAACAGCCGGGACTAGGCCAGGCTAAAGCCAGCACCTGGGAACTCAATCCAGATCTCCCATGTGGATTGCAAAAACCCAAGTACTTGAGCCATCACTGCTGCTTCCTAGGTTGTTCATGAGCAGGAAGCTAGAATCATGAGTGGAGCTGGTTGAATCTAGGGACTCGGATATGGGATGTGAGTGTCCCAAGTAGTGTTTTAACTGCTGTACCAATTGCTGTACCGGTATTCTGTATCCATCTTTTAAAGTCTGATTCACATTCCACTGTATGATATACACCATGTTGTTTATCTATTCATCCATTGTAGCTACATGGGTTCTTCCCACCTTTTGACTATTATGAATAACACTGCTGTGAATATTGGTATGCAAGTGTCGTGCCTCTCTTCTTAATTCTTGGGAGTATAGATCTAGGAATGGAATTGTTGAATTACGTAATAATTATGTGCTTATTAACCTTTTAAGGAAACTGCCAAGCTATTTTGCACAGAGGCTGCACTATTTTATATTTTGAAAGAGGGGGTATTTTTAAGTTAAATCTTTTTTTTAAAAGATATCTTAATTCATATTGTCTCATTTATTTGGCAGGTAGAGAAAGAGATGCAGTATGAGAGAGAGAGAGAGAGAGAAAGATGGAGAGAGGGAGGGAGGGAGGGAGGGAGAGAGAGAGAAGAGAGACAATCTTTCATTTGCTGGTTTATTCCCCAAAAGGCCACAACAGCCAGGTCTGAACCAGGCCAAAGCCAGGAGATAGGAATTCCATCCAGGTCTCCCACGTGGGTGGCAGGGGCCCAAGTACTTGAGTCCTCTTCCACTGGTTTTCCAGGCACATCAGCAGGGAGCTGGATAGAAGGCGAGCCTCCAGGACTTGCACTGGCTCTCATTTGGGCTGTTGGCATTGCAGGTGGTGGCAGAGCTGAAGATGCTGCTTGGGATGCCAGCATCCCGTATCTGAGTGAACCTGAGTCCTGACCCTTCTCTTGACTCCAGGTTCCTACCCAAGCACACCCTGAAAGGCAGTGGCTGGTAGCTCAAGGAGTTGAGTCTTGCCACATGCATGGGAGACCCAGACTGAACCCTGTGTTCCTGGTTGCAGCCTGGTCCAGTCCCAGCTGTTGTGGACATTTGGTGGAGTGAACTAGTAGATGGGAGTTTGCTTTGTCTGTCTGTCATATAAATAAATAAATACTTCCTTGATTAGGTTTAATGTTTTCTGTCATTGTATTTTTTCTTTAAACATTTTTCCCCACCTAGGTTATTCCTCAGGTACTTAGGTGTCTGAAATTTCTTCCCAAAGGGCTAGGATTTGCTTTCAGGGTCCATTTGTGCCATTTCCCTAAATCCATCCTTCTAAAGGTACACGCCTGGTGCCCAAGGGATGGCCAAGCATGGCACCTGGAGATATGGGAGAATAGGGACCAAATTTGAACTTGCATGCTAACAAAAGTCTGAATAGGCTCTCTGTTAAAACCTTATAGATAGGGGCCAGCACCATAGGGCACTAGGTTAATTCTCCACCTGTAGCGCCCGTATCCCATATGGGCACTGGGTTCTAGTCCTGGTTGCTCCTCTTCCAGTCTAGCTCTCTACTGTGGCCCGGGAGAGCAGTGGAGGATGGCTCAAGTGCTTGGGCCCTGCACCCACATGGGAGACCAGGAAGAAGCACCTAGCTCCTGGCTTCGGATCGGCATAGCTCCGGCCGTAGCGGCCATTTGGGGAGTGAACCAACGGAGGGAAGACCTCTCTCTCTGTCTCTCTTTCACTGTCTGTAACTCTACCTGTCAAATAAACACATAAAATCTTTTTTTAAAAAAAACTTACAGATAGGACAGCTGGGGAATAGGAACAGGGTCAAGTCGTGGGTCTGGGCTGAGTGGACTCTCCTTGTACTGCTGGATTCTACTATAGAGCAACAAAAGAAGGTCAAGCGTTTAGAATTTCAGTTTAGTTTGTGAGATCATTCTGATGGGACTGTTTTCCAAGGCATTAGGACAGAGCAAATTTTGTTTAGCAGTTTGTAGCTTAACTCACAACTTTTCAGTACTTGGGATATGGTGTTTCGGTCACCATTTCCTGGAACCCCTGAATCACACAAATGTTAGGAGTGCTCCTACTCCCCCTTTCTCTTTTTCATTTTGCTAAGCCAAATTCATCCACCCAAATATCAAATTGATGATAAAAATTTAAAAAACAACACAGACTAGAGCCACAAAGAGGGTTTCCACAATCAGAATCCTGTTTTCAGGTGGTCTCAGAGATAGTTGGGCAATTCTAGGCAGCATCAAAAGCTCAGCACTCTCCTGCCTTCTCCTTTGTCATCATCAGAATGAGAACTGTTTGTCCTCATGTGCCCACGATGGCTGTCTAGCTCCAAGCAGCATTTTGTCCTATGACAGTTGCCTGTAGTAAGAGGCAAGGAGGCATGAAGAAGGCTTTCTTCATCTAGTATCTACTCTTCAAGGTAGAAACCTTACCCAAATGCCCCAGAAGAATTCTCCCATTTTACTGGCCAGAATCGGTTACATTATTTACTCCTAGACAAAGCACAGACATAACCGAGGCTTTGACCAGCTAGGATGTGCTCTTTGGAGGTTGCACACATTGCTGCTTAGGAGAAAGACTACTGGGTTACTCTCAGCACCAAGGGGGCAGAGCTTCCTTTAGGCTGGGAAGCCATAGCAACAGACAGAGAGCAGTTGCTTTCCTGAGAATTGTAAGGGAGGATTAGTAATTAGGAAGTGAAGAAGGAAAGGGGATTTGTCACAGGGTGGAAGAGGCAGCCGCAGCGAGGCTGGTAAGGAGCAGATTGTGAGAAGGAAATGTCCAAGTGGAGTTTCCTGGGCCTTCTTAATAAATGGCAAATGATTAATGACACTGCATTTCATTAAATTTGTGAGTTGTATTTGTTATACAACACATCACTAATAAATAACCGTTGATGGATTAATATTGCTGTTCTCCATCAATATTTTCATGATGTCTTTTCACCAGAATTAACTGTTGCCAGGAGAAAATTCAAGCCTAATCCCTTCATTGCTCATGAAGCAAGATGATTTAATCAGCTCCTTCTAGAAATGAAAAGGAATCTAAAGTCACCATTTAAAACCCTGACAAAGCATTCACCTTCTGACACTCCGAGAAGGAGAGGCAACTGAGCTTGACTTCTCTTTGTCTTACGCCACAGACGAGCAGAGATAGATTGTAGGAAGAGAGTCCCAGTGTCAACAAGGTGCCATAGATCTGAGAGCTGCTCAAGTGCTTGCCTGACCCCAAGGTATTTCTTATGCTGCACTATCACTTGCCTGCAACTCAAGTTTACATCCCACTAGTAGAAGGCTTTCAGTGCCCTTTTTCTAAGTAAAGAATAATGCGTTTCTGCGGACCATCAATAAGAGAGTACTTCAAAAGGTTTATGTAAAATAGAATGAAAATAGGCTTTAGTGCAAAAAATGTTTGAAATCTGTGAATAGTGTTTTCCAAATACACATTTCCAAGAGGTTCGTGAAGACCATTTATTTGTATGCATGGCTTTCAAAAAATTTTTGAAGTCAAATAAGCTTATCTTTTAGTTCACAGTCCAGGAAAATGGTAGGGTACACTCATATTGTGACCTATAGATACCCCATATACAACTAAAGGCCTGGAGGTCATGAGTAAGTCGTGGCAGCTACATTTCTACACATTCTTGATAATGAACATTTCTGGGTGGGTAGCACTACAAACGAATGATGCACAATCGCCACTTTTGGAAATGACATGTGGCAGGATACCACACCCACAGGATACCACCACCACTGTGTGCTACCAGGGCCCTACGGCCTGCATCTTTCCAGAGGCGGGAGTAGAAGCTGCCAGTTTCTTAAGGACTGAGTCAGGAATTGGCATAGCACCAAGTCTAGTTAGTTGTCAAGTGTTGTAGAAACTGAATTCAAGGTATAGGACACAGACTAACTTGATAGTAGGAGTTTCAAAGAATTTGGGTGCCTTGTTTTAAAACCACCTACCAGGGGCAAGTGTTTGGCGCAGCAGTTAAATCATAAGCCCCTGCTTGACCAACTTGCATTCACTGCTTCACTCTTCATTCCAGCTTCCTACTAATGCACACTCTAGGAGGCAGCAGGTGATCCGCTCAAGCACTTCGGTCCCTGCCATCCACATGAGAGACCCAGATTTAGTTTCTGGCCTCTGACTTCAGTTGGCTCAGCTTTGGTTATTGTGGGCATTTGGGGAATGAACCAGCAATAGGGATATTTCTCTCTTCCCCCTCTCTCTATCCATTTAAAATAAAATTAAACAAATATATTAAAACAATTTTGAAACCACCACATTAACTTGAATGGCATCTCCTCAGAGAGGCCTTTCCCTGCCACCTGCCAGGATTACTGTGTTCCAATATCCACCTGGACTGACTTTGGAAATGCATCTATTTAAGTGCCTAGTTTTAATCTTCCTGTGCAATATGTCATTTTCACAAGAGCAGGAACATTAGGGAATCTTTTTCACAGCTATATACCCACATAGTAGGTGCTCAATAAAGACAAAGTTCATGCACAGCAAGTATTTGTTGAGTGCATGAGTGGCTGATGTTTTTGTCATGTAATTCTTCTAGCAGTTCAAATAGAATATATAAAATACTCACCATTAATACCTATTCCCTCTGGCTTCTTTTATAATCTGAAGCTCTCATTAATGCCACTATTCCAAGACCTGAGAATGCAGCTAATTATCACAGCCTTAACCTGTGAAGCTATAGCTCAAAGCTTCCTGGAATCAACACAATTGTGGCTGAGACTTGCCTTATGGAAATGCACCAAATACCCTGTCACACAGATTCCCAGCTCTGAAGTGAAAAAATTGGATTAGGCAATAGCGAAGGAAGAGACGTTCATGGAGGCGCAGCTTTGTGAGCGCAGAGAAGAAAATGTCTGTTACCGTCCATTGTTAGAGTCATTGGGAAGCAAACACTGACAGTGCAGTGGCAATTCTGAGAAAATGGGCTGAGTGACTTACTGCCTGTTGGTTCAGAGCCTGCAAATCGGTTTTCCAAAGTGCAGCCGGGATAAAGCTGTGGAATAACGTGCTGCTTTTTTTTTTTTTTTTTTAACCTACTCCCAAGTCCTTTCTTGGGTCCCAGTAGGGGAAGCTGAGCAAGAGGAGGAATAAGAGAAACTCCTGTGGCAGATTTGGAATTTGTTGCAGGCTGGGTAGCTGCAGGATGGCAGACCCTTGCTAGACTCTAATGTTCACATTAAATCAGTGACACATCTCCATTACTGAGGGCAGACCTCACTGTGGTGGTGAGTTTCTATTTTTTTTTTTTTTTGGAAGAAAATAAGATCAGTGGAAATGATTGCATGTTGGAAGAGAAGCTATGCACATAGTCTTTTATGTGTAGCACAATGGTGTTGTTTTCCTTTGTTACCAAGATAGTAATTAGCATGCTTCTAATGGCACAAAGGTGGCTGACACCAAAACAGACTATTAGGAAGGTGCCTGTCTTTGGAGCTCTAAACAGAGACAGGGGCTTCCAGGCTTTCAAAAGAAAATAGCGTCTTCTCTGTGCTTTTGGTCTCTTTATGTGAGATTCCAGGCCTGCTTTCACTCACCACTGGCGTTATGCTGTCTGGTTGAAATGTTTAAAGGACAGTGTTTTTCCTGGTACGTCTCAAGGATTATGACAAAGCAAACATTTGCATCATTGCTGGAGAGTGCAGCGTGATTTTGAAAGATTTGGTTGCTGGAAGGCTGCAGTTGCAACTTTCAGTGATTATTTTTATACGTTATATATTTTACCACTCACTAGCTTTATTTCAGATTCTATTTTATCTATTATTATACTTTTTTTCTGTTTTAGTTACAAGAGTAGCCTGTTTGGTTTCAGGAGACAAAAGAAATGCTTTGTTGGAAGTTGTGACATTTTTCAGGAAGAAGTCACAGTGAGACTAAAGAAGCAGGAATCAAAGAGGTCGTGTGTGACCAAGATCAATGAGGAAAATCGGGGAGGACCCCAGGTCTTCTGATCCAGGGAAACTGGCCAGAGAAAATCCTCAGCACAGGAAACCTGATATGATCAAGAGCAGGATTCTTCATCTTTCAGCCCCAAATTGTTTTTCTGTCAACTGCCCCTCAGCCCCCCATCAAAATGTTACTGTTCTTCTGGTTTATCGGATATTCTATCTCCATGTCTTTTGTCTTGTCTTTTTCTAAGATTAGATCTTTAGATGTGCCATTTGTTTGTGTCTGCACGCCCCGCCCCCCAGCTCTCCTCTGTCCATTTTTTATTCTTTTTCATTTTCAGTTTGAAGTGAATTTTTGCCTTAGTTCTGAACATACTGGACTTGTATAAGGCACTGTGGATGAACTTTTCACCAAATGTGGGATTAGAATTCAGGAGCAACCTTGGGGTCTCAGGGAAAAACAGATTTGAAAGTGATTCAAAAAGAGAATGATGGATTTTGTGATGATGAACCAGATAGAGATAGGTGAGGTTAGTTCAAGAGTATGTTCTTAAAGAGTACAGGAAGTGGAGGGGGCGATGAGGGAAGCTTGGTAAACCCAGTCCACTGCAAAGCCGAGAAGATGGACACCTCAAGAAGGACCTGTTATCACTGTCAAATATTGTGAAGTGGCTCAACCAGGATGGAAAATGAGAGCTGCCAGTAGAGTTGGAATTCCAGAAAGGGGCCTTCCAGATTTTGTAGAATTTTGGGAAACTCATTGGAGTGCTAGCTAGGACTCACTTTTGGTGCCCATATTTAAATGGGAGTAAGAATTTTCCAAATGGTTCTGAAAGCTCCTTAGGTCACCATCACCTGTATTCTCTGCCTAGACTGGATCTCCCTCCTGTCCCAAAACAGAGCCAGAGGAAAGGGCCTGCATGAAGGTAGTTTATTGAGGAAAGCCTTCCCAAGAATGAGAGTAAGATCTGGGGAAGAATGAAACAGGGAAGACAGGAAACTCATACTGGGATATATTTGTATGTCAATGAAGCTGAAGCCTTTTCTGTCTTAGGACTAGATGAGTGAATGCTAGCTTGGTTCCTTATTCTTCTTCCCTGTTCCTTCCCAAACCTGTTGTTTTTAAAAGGTCTTGCCTCATTGTTGGAGAAAATATGGTTAGAATATTCTATTCATTCAGATAAGTTTAGGTACCCTCACACATCTCAACTATGAAGGTTTTAGCTTCCAGATGTTTTTACATCTACACTCATTTACCTCTCTCAGTCCCCATCCAAAGCTTAGGTAGTGTTGTTGTTTTTAAATATTTATCTTTGTTTCTATTTGTTTGAAAGGCAAAGTGGCAGAAAGAAGAGACAGAGAAGAAAGAGAGATCTCTGATCTGTTGGTTTACTTTCCAAATGCCTGCCACGGCAGAAGTTGGGCCAGGCCAAAGCCTAGAGCCAGGAACTCCATCCTAGTCTCCCACATGGGTGGCAGGGGCCCAAGTACTTGAGTCATCTGCTACTTTCACAGGTGTATTAACAGGGAGCTGTGTCAGAAGTAGAGCAGCCAGGACATACTAGCACTCCACTATGGGATGCTGGTGCCCCAAGCAGTGGTTTAACCTGCTATGCTGTAACACCAGCCCCGTGGGAGTATCTTTTACTTTATCTAGAGAGGGAGCTTTCCTGCTTTTCAGATTGTTCTGTGTGGTTCTTCTAACCCCCACCATGGGTCCAGATCTTTCAAGATAAAAGCTGCATCTGTTTATTTCTCATGTAAGATAGTCCCCAGCACCAATACACATATGCAGTCAAAGAAGCATGCACACACACTCCTCCTGTCCCCAACCCCAATGGAATCAGCCTGAAAACATGTCCCGGGACTGGCATGCCTTTTCATCCTGGGAATACTTAAGGGGAGGAAGAAACTCAAGAGGAGAAAATCATAAATGGAATATATCCAAATATATCCAATCACTCATATCTTCAGTTGAGTACTTGAATGGAAAAAGAGAAGAAATAAAGGGAGAGAAACAATGTAAGTTAATATGTCCGAATATCATCCAATCAAAATTTTTTTCTCACTAGCTTGGCTATAAATTTGTGGCTATTAAGTACTATACATTATTATATGTGTGTGTGTGTGTGTGTATAAATGTGTGTTTGTGTGTGTATAGCTTCAGATTGCCTAATACCACAATGGATATATATTCACTATTGCAATATTTATATATTGGTTATAGCATTGGCTCTTTGAAACATTGTGAAAATGGAGGGATGTAGAAGTCTTTTCCTCTTTAGTAGATATTTATTCTGGTTGGAGAGATGCTGTGGATGTAAAGGTTAATTAGGTCACTGCCAGTCAGAGGAACAGAAAGAAGTAACAAACCACCTGTGTGGGGAAAACGGCCTGACCTGCCACTGGGCTTAGATGCTGTTCTCTTTAGAACCTCAGAAGTGGGGCCGCTGCTGTGGTGTAGCAGGTAAAGCCACTGCCTGCAGTGCTGGCAACACTGGTTCAAGTCCTGGCTGCTCTACTTCTGATCTAGCTCTCTGCTATGGCCTGGGAAAGCAGTGGAAGATTGCAAAAGTCCTTAGACCCCTGCACCCACATGGGAAGACCCGGAGAAAGCTCCTGTCTTCAGACTGGCACAGCTCTGGCCTTTGCAGCCAATTGGAGACTGATCCAGTGGGTGGAAGACCTCTCTCTCATTCTGCCTCTACTCTCTCTGTGTAACTCTGAGTTTCAAATAAATAAATAAATCTTTATAAAAAAAGAACCTCAGAAGGGAAGTAAATGTCACATGCATGTCACATACAGTGTTCCATCTGCCAGCTTCGATGACCCCAGGCTCTTCTCCCAACTACTCCTTAACCTTGGTCTTCTCCAATTTCTTTGGTAGGTACTCCTCATCTGAGTAGTTGTAGCTACTGATGCTGTTTAAATTCCTTTACTGTCTGCAACAGAAAACTCCTGGGTGATGTAGTGGTTAAAAAAACCTCAGGGGCCTATTTTCATATGCAAGGATCTTCAAAAAGTTCACAGAAAATTCATAGTAAGAAGATTTTTGCCATCAAAATAAAATTGTCTTTTAATTCCATTACCCTACAAGCTTTTTTTTTTGAAATACTCTCATATATATATGTACACATACCTGTATTTCTTTGTTCCTTTTAAAAAAAAATTCCCCTAAAATGAACATTTGTTAATCATCTCAGAAAACATGTCTGATTTAGACTGTTATTCACCGTTTCGTAGGCTTATGTGTAGTGGACCATTTTGTACTGCATTATAACTGGATCAGATTGGACATCCTTGGTCATTTTCAATTTCTCTTTATTTCCAGACATTAGTGTCACTGGAATGGGCATTGAGCAATGACCCAGCCCAACACTTGGTTTTCCTTTGGAATAAGAAGTAAAGCACCCACACAAAACAGTATTCATTTTTAGTTGGGAGGAAATCATTCAATGATTTTTTTTTTTTAATTATGTAATGGTTTAAAAAAATCCCAACTACCTAAAATGCAGGCATGCATTAAATTATGAGTCGATGTGGAGGCAATCTTTCATATCACATTTTCAGGGCTGTCCTGGGGAACAGGATTAGAAAGAATACGGTGTGGTCTCTTTTCTTCTGTGTTCGCTAAAGGTACAGGGGAGACTGATAAGCACCAGGTATTTGACCTGCTAACAGAGGACATTGGGAGTGTTTAGTTGTGAGACCAATGAGAAGTTATTATAATGATGTTCTCCTAGTTTTAATACTAACACATTCCCTGTTTCCATATATCACAGAGGCCTATTTTTTTTTGACTAGTTTTGTCCATTGTTAATGGGGCGTGTGTATGGGTATCTTGCCAGAAACTGGTTTTAGGAAGATGATGTTCAGAGTTGTTAGGAAAGGAACCCGCTATAAAAGAGTCTGCTTAGCAGCAAATTGTGATTCATTTCGTTCATGTATTTGGGATAATGTGGGCATAAGTATCTTTCTGCTGTAAAATCTCTTAATGTTTCCAAAGATTTTCACATAAGATAAGACATACCAGGTTCAAATATTACCAGGGAAATGATCCCCATCACCAGTGTACATTAATTAATGCATCCTTGGAGAATGGTTATTCATTTCCTTCTCAGCGTCTTGAAAGTAGGCTAGATGTTATTGCAAAAGTTAAAGGGAGACATGAGAAATCTCGGGATACTCCACCTCAACCACTAAGAGATACCTTGGCTAATGATATCAACAAATTCATGACTCCTTTGAGAAAGAAAATGTAAATTTTGAAAGAATGAATTCTATTACGGATTTTATAATGATATCTTCCACATAGATGCCTAATAAGTGTCCCTGAGGATAACAGAATGGATTCAGAGAAAAAGTAGATTATACAGGGGATATGGAATATATTAATTACAAGCTTCTTATTGGTCAAGATTTTGGGGGGGGGCTGGAAGTAATAGAAATTGGAGTTACAGGGATTTATTAACTCAACTAGGAAATCAGGAGATTGGGATGGCCTTAAAAACTTCTGGGTGGGGGCCAGTGTTGCGCACAGCAGGTTAAGCTGCTGCTTGCAATGCCAGCATCCCTAATCCCTAATGGGGGCCAGTTCAAGTCACAGCTGCTGCACTTCCTGTCCTGCTCCCTGCCAAGGTACCTGGGAAAGCAGAAGATGACCTGAGTGCATGGGCCCCTCTACCCATGTGGCAGACTGGAAAATTGTATTTTCCAGGCTCCTGGCTTCAGCCTGGCCCAGCCCTGGCTGCTGCGGCCATGTGGGGAATGCACCAGTGGATGGAAAATCTCTCCCTCTCTATAACTTTGCCTTTCAAATAAAATAGAATAAATCATAATAATGGCAACAATAACTTCTGCGTGGATGCATAGGAACTCTCATCGTGAGAAGGAACACAGAATGGCAGAGACAGTTTGAAAAATAGTTTGGCAGTTTCTTATAAACATTTTCACTGAATGATCAAGAAACACCACTCCTAGGCATTTACATAAATGAAATTAAAAGCTATGAATACACATGTTTATTGTAGTTTTATTCATAATTGTCATAAACTAGACACAGCTCAACCCCCTGCATTAGGAAATCAGACATAGAAATGTGTAGACAATGCAACTGTACTCACCAATAGCAAGGAATAAACTACTGATACACAATAACATGGAAGAATCTTACATACATTATACAAAGTGAAAAAATGAGACTCAAAAGGTTGTGTAGCATCACACTGGGATTCTATTTATGTGAAACTTTTTTGCAAAAGGCAAACCATAGAGGCAGCAAACAAATCAGTGACTGCCGGGGCTAGGAAGAGGATGACTAAAATGGACATGCTGGAATTATTTAGGATGATGGAGATATTTTGTATCCTCATAGAGGTGGTAAACACACAGCCACATATACTTGCCAATTGACAGATACACTCCCTTTTTTTTTTTTTTTTTTTTTTGACAGGCAGAGTGGACAGTGAGAGAGAGAGAAAGGTCTTCCTTTTTGCCGTTGGTTCACCCTCCAATGGCCACCACGGCTGATGCGCTGTGGCCGGCGCACCACACTGATCCGAAGGCAGGAGCCAGGTGCTTCTCCTGGTCTCCCATGGGGTGCAGGGCCCAAGGACTTGGGCCATCATCCACTGTACTCCCTGGCCACAGCAGAGAGCTGACCTGGAAGAGGGGCAACCGGGACAGACTCCGGCGCCCCAACCGGGACTAGAACCTGGTGTGCCGGTGCCGCAAGGCGGAGGATTAGCCTATTGAGCCGCGGCGCCAGCCCACTCCCTTTTCTGTGATTTTCAGTGGCCACATTCTCTTCTAACACTTGTGAGGGTGTTTCAAAATGTTTGTGGATAATGGAATGAAAATAAGTTTGCTTTGGTGCAAAAGTTTTTGAAACTTGTGCACAGATTTTGATTTTGGTAGTGTGAGTATTTTAGTGATATTAATACTTCCAACACATAATATTATATAATTATTTGTGTCTTCAATTAATTTTATAAGTACTTTATCATTTTCAACACAAATGTGTTTTACCTTACTAATGAAACTTATTGTCTACTATCTCTTATAAATTTGTTATTAATATATAGAGAACTCATTTCTTGTATTTCACATATATGTGAAATACTTTCCTCCCTCCCTTTTTCCTCTTTCCTTCCTTTTTTCTTTTGTGTGTTTTTTTTTGCAATAACATACTTTAAGTTTATAATTACAGGATCACAGGCTTAATGCTCTTCTAAATAAAGAATTCCACAATTTTTTCATAATATGTATTTTCCTTGAAATTTTGAAGATCTCTTATATGCATAGGTTCACATCAACTTAGCTTAGTAACTTCAGAAAAAAGGATGAAAGTGCTTGTTTCCAGATTCATGCATATTAAATCTCAGGACAGGACTCCTTTGGCCCAGTTTGGGTCAAATAAAATCCCTTGGCAATCATTTGACCAAATGATGGAGTTCTGTTTTTGGATGTCTTATGTGAAGGGCAGGGCCTGTTTCAAACCTGGGAACTGGTACTACTACATCATCCACTTATAGGATATGGGGGGCAGGTGGGGACAGGGACCAGCATTAACTAGAAAGTTTAATGCAATGAATTGCCATCAATGGTTCTCTTTAGTTATCTAAGTCTGTCCTTCTAAACCACATCAGAATCACTGGAAGCTTGCAAAAAAGATGTTTCTGATTGGTTATGTCCTGGTCCTTGTTGTTATTGTTCCTATTGCTCGTTTTGATTTTCTTTTCTTTTTCTGGATCACAAACTCCATTGAGAAGCTAATGAGAGCTGTAGACCAGATCCATTGAAAATGCAGTAGGCTTGACGTCACAACAAGCAGTTCCTCACACCCTTACTCCTTTTGCACTCTTCCACCTCAGCCAGTTCATAAATCTCAGAGTATGGTTTATCGAGACCAGTGTTGCTGAAACATTAGTCCACATCATGATCCCCTAGAGAGCTTGTTAAGCACACATTGCTGTGTCCTGTCCCAGAGTTTCTGACTTAGTAGGGTTGGATGGGACCTGAAATTCTGCATATCTAATGTAGTGGCAAGTTTCCAGGTGATTTGATGTTGGTCTGTGGGGCAGAGTTCAAATCCCCAGCTATAGACTTAGACTAACGATTTCATTACTAGCTGTCCTATATCATGCTTCTCCAATATTCCAGTTTTTATTTCCTAGAGAATGACTTAGCTATGAAAGTCTAAATTTGAGTTTATTATGAATTCTGCATCCTTCATGCCTCCTTTAGGAGCACTGTTGATGCTATAATTTGGATATTAGATTTGTCATCCTTGAATGGTTTGATCCTAGGTTGGTGCTATTGGGAGAGAGTGGAGACGTGATCCAATTCTAGTGTTTAGGAGGTAGGCTCGGGGGAGAGCCCTAGGTCACTGGGGGCATGTCCTCAGAAGGCAGCTCTTGTGAGAGGGTTGGTTAGATAAGCCTGAGTCAAGCCCGGTTGTTTTCTCTGCTTCCAGACCCATCATGTGATCCTTCCTCTGCACTGATTCTGCTATCCACCAACTCCATCAGATGCCAGACCAATGTAGCAGCACAATCTTGGACTGCGACCCTCAAACTCTGAGCTGAAACAAGCCTCCTTCATTCATATGAATGAATGATAGCTTCTCTCAGGTATTTAGTTATCTTAACTAATACAATTGATGATAAAAATAACAGTCATTCACATATTGATTAGTACCTTAAAATATGGATACTGTTCTTCCATAGTTTGAAGGATACAAGAAATTAACCCTTAAAATTATGCTTAAAAATCTTTCTCCATTAAAAAGCTAGCAGTGCATATTCATATTTTTTTATAAAGTTAAGGTCAGACTGTATAGCAATTTTGTTCTTGCTTTTGTGTTGTGTCCTATATATTTCCTCATACCATTCTGTGCCCTTTAAAAACAGGATCCTTTAAAAACCAGAAATGCAAGACTCTATCAAATAGATATATCAGAATTTACAGAATCTTTTTACATTTTGTTTTGATCATTGAAGTGTCTGATTTTCGAAGTTGCAGCAGTATAGATGATGGTTTGATCATATCCTCAAAAATAAGCTGTTTATTTTCCTGAAAGTTGTTCCTGATAAAACAACAGCTAGATCAAGGGGTACGGACCTAGTTATCTTTGGATCTTTTTGGATTAAGTGAATAATTTATTCATGCAAGTCAAACTCCTCCATTGTGATCAATCCTTCGGGGTCAAGTTTTATTTTTTCAGTGGTTTTACTATTGAGAAAATTTTCATTTCACCTCTCCCAGTGAACAGAAATACACCTCAGCCTATTATTGTCAGGAGTTTAAACCTACTAGACATTGAATTTTTTTTTTCAAATTTACTTATTTATTCAAAAAAAGAGAAACAGACATCTTCCATCTGTTAGTTCACTCTACAGATTGCTGCAACAGCCGGGGCTGCACCAGGCAGGCTGAAGGGAGGAGACATGAGCTTCTTCCGGGTCTCACACAAGGGTGGCAGGGGCCCAAGCACTTGGGCCATGTTTTGGTGCTTTTCTCAGGCCATTAGCGGGGAGCTGGGTCGGAAGTGGAATAGCTGGGACTCAAACTGGTACTCATATGGGAAACCGGTGTCTCAGGCAGTGCTTTAACCTGCTACGCCAAAAATCCAGCCTTGTGCATTGAGTTCTTGAAGCAGGATAAGTTGTTATCCAGGGATCTCATGCTTCAGAGAGGGAAATGTGAGTGTTTTCTGTCATAGATATGACTCATCAGTCTGCTGTTGGTCATTTGGAAATTGTTGGTGACTGTACTGCCCAAATCCTGCCACCTATTTTACAACAAATAGTTCAACCTGGTTCTACCATTCACTCTGATCCATGGGCTATGTATAACAACATCCAGCCTCTCCCTGGTCTCCAACATGCTCAGATTAACCACAACAATTCCAGTTTCCATTCTGTGTCACCTTGTAATGTGCACATCTAAAACACCAAGTCCTATTGGAATAAACATAAAGCAAATTGCAAGACCAGGAGAGGAGACTGTTACGATATACTGGACTCATACTTGGCTGAATTTATGTGGTACAATCTAGTTGAAAATGGTGATTCCAATTCCCTTTGATTACTTATATCAGAACAATTTCCTGCTAATTAATAGGATGTTTTGGCTTTTGGTTTTAGTATATTTTAATCCAAGAGTCTAGGGACAAATTCTTTAACTGATACATTTGACAGATCATTGTTCAACTGATCCAGCTTCACTTCTTTACATATTCTGTATACTTGGATTACCTGAGTAGCCAGACTGGTTTTCTTTTTTAAATATTTATTTTATTTCTTGAAAGGCAGTTACAGAGAGGGAGGGAGGGAGGGAGAGAGAGAAAGAGAGAGAGAGAGAGAGGAAGAGAAAGAAAGAGAGAGAGAAAGGGTCTTCCATCTGCTGGTTTACTCCTGAAGCCAGGAGCCAGGAGCTTCTTCCAGGTCTCCCACATGGGTGCAGGGGCCCAAGACCTGGGCCATCTTCTACTGCTTTCCCAGGCCATAGCAGAGAGCTGGATTGGAAGTGGAGCAGCCGGGACTTGAACCAGAGACCATATGGGATGCTGGCACTGCAGGCAGCAGATTTATCCACTATGCCACAGTGTGCCTGGCTAGTTTTGAGGACATTTGTATAGTGTTTTAAGTTCCTGAAAGAAGGGAGACGTTAGAGGAAGTGCCAATATATTATCACTCCCCAGCCTCTTTAAGGGTATCTGGCTATGCTTTCTAGTTTCTAGCCACATTGCTTTTTAATTGAAACCTAAAAGGCAGCTTATTAGGCAAGTGCAAAAAATTATAGAGGTCATGGAAATGATTATGTGGCTCAAAGATGAAGGCTGATTGTTTCCTTTATGCCCCTTCTTCTGCAGTCTGCGTGGGCCCTGGGTAGTTCCAGATCTCAAGCATCTGTGTCACCTGCTGATAAATATGATGATATTCTGAACTGTTAGTACACAAGTCACTCCATGTTGAAGTCCAAACCTCCCTCCCCCGCCCTTTTACAAGATGAAAATAGAAGATGCACTTTATTTCTCAGCATCAGCTCCATTAAGTTCAAGACATTTTTGTAAGCAATGGTGCCAGCCAATGAGTCCATCCTTAAAGAACTGAGGGTCCTGGGAATTTAACCATATCAATGTAGCTTTTTTTTTTGAAACATTAATAAATACAAGAAAATGCATACCCTTTAATGGTTGTTTTTTGAAAGTCAGAAAAAGCAGAATAAGGACTGTGTAGATGCCTAACAACTTCCCATTCAAATTCTCACAGAGTTGACCTTGTTTGATGGCAGAAATAAGCAGGCACAGTGTCATGGTGGTGAAAGACTGTTCAAGGTTTTCCAAGCATCATTCTGCTAAAGTTTTGGCTAACATCCTCAAAACACTCATTATAAGCAGATGCCATCATTCTTTGGTCCTACAGAAAGTTAACAGGCAAAATTTCTTCAGCATCCCCCCTAGACTGTTGCCATGACCTTGTTTTTGATGAACATTCTCCCCACTTTCTTCATGGTCTTTGAGGTCTTTTGGCTGTCTCTCTTTTCACTTCTGTTATATAGATCAGTTTCTATAGGAAGCCACCTGGAGGTTCCCATATAGGCATTCGCATATTATGGAATTCTCTATGAACTGCCTGGGGGACAGGGAAAGGGAAATGGTGGGGCAGAGGGAGAACTGGGGCTGCAATGTGGTATCCACAGAAGCCTCAAGTGATCCTAAGGGTGCTCTGGACCTGGAGTAGCCCTGCAGAGCTGTCTCAAACTGGAGTCTTTTTTTTTTTTTTTTTTTGACAGGCAGAGTAGACAGTGAGAGAGACAGACAGAGAGAAAGGTCTTCCTTTTTGCCGTTGGTTCACCCTCCAATGGCCGCCGCGGCCGGTGCACTGCGGCCGGCGCACCGCGCTGATCCGATGGCAGGAGCCAGGTACCTATCCTGGTCTCCCATGGGGTGCAGGGCCCAAGGACTTGGGCCATCCTCCACTGCACTCCCTGGCCACAGCAGAGAACTGGCCTGGAAGAGGGGCAACCGGTACAGAATCCGGCGCCCCAACCGGGACTAGAACCCGGTGTGCCGGCGCCGCAAGGTGGAGGATTAGCCTAGTGAGCCACGGCGCTGGCTCAAACTGAAGTCTTTGTACCAACCTGTCATATTCATTGGTTCTAAGCAGTCTCCTAGATAGAACAAGACCTTCGTAAATTCCAGGGAGAGACATCTGCACCATCTGCAGCTGTTGGTCCTGAGACCTAGGAGAATGACAGCTTTGCTCCTGGTTGTGTTCCAGCATCCACTGGAACCTGTGTCCCTGCAGGCACAGAGCTCTTTTCTTGGCTGGTTTTATATGAAATCTATCCAGGCAGAGTATTTAGAGAGATGAATTTAGCTAGGTTAGGGGATGATAGGGAATGGTTTTTTGGTTGTTTCCTTGGCTCAATCACTTCTTTCCTTTCCCCAAATCCATTGTCATCTTTCCTTCTTAGAATCCCAATCTCTGTGCTTGTTCCAGTATGTGAAACAGAATAAGGGATTTTTTAATCCAAAATCCTGAAAAGCAGAAAGACATAGGGGCTTGTACCCTGGTAAACTGGCCCACCTAATTCTTGCAGCTTGCTAAGCTGAACTGGGCCTTCCCACTGTTTCCTTGAAGAATTTTTCTGTCACAGGCAACAGTTCATGCTGCCTCTAGACTCAGGCATGTAGGCTCTTTATCTCTTGGGGGAACCCTTCCTACTCTCCCAGGACAATGAGTATGCATGACAAAGGACTGTGCCCTCACAGGGGCCCTCACTTTTTTTTGAGACCAAGCAGCAGGCATTCAGGTGTGTGTTTCCTGTTGCTGCTATAACAAGTTATCTTGTGCTTTGGGGTTTAAAGCAGCACAAATACATCATCTGACAGTTCTGGGGGTCCCAAGTCTAAACTGGATCTCTCTGGGTTAAAACCAGTGTGTCCCATGGCTGGGATCCTTTCTGGAGACTCCAGGGGAGAAACCGTTTCCCTGCTTTCTCATCTTCTGGATGAGTTGCTACCTTCCACATGACCCCTTCTGCCTGCAAAGCCAACAACAGCCAGCGGAGGCTTTCGCTTGTCGCAACACTGTCACTCTTGCTCTTTAGTCTCCCTCTTCCACAACAAAGATCCTTGAGATTATTATATTGGTCCTTCCAGCTAATCCAAGAGACTTTCTTTATTTTAAGATCAATTGATTAGCATTTTACTTCCATCTGCAATTCTTTTTTTTTTTTTTTTTTTTTTTTTTTTTTTGACAGGCAGAGTTAGAGAGAGATGAGAGAGACAGAGAGAAAGGTCTTCCTTCTGCTGGTTCACCCCCCCCAAAAAATGGCCGCTATGGCTGGTGCTGTGCCGACCCAAAGCCAGGAGCCAGGTGCTTCCTCCTGCTCTCCCATGAGGGTGCAGGGGCCCAAGCACCTGGGCCATCCTCCACTGCCTTCCTGGACCACAGCAGAGAGCTGGACTGGAAGAGGAGCAACCAGGACTAGAACCCGGCGCCCATATGGGATGCTGGTGCCGCAGGCAGTGGATTAACCAAGTGAGCCATTGTGCCGGCCCCCCATCTGCAATCTTAATTTCCCCTTGCTCTGTGTAGGGACAAAGAGAAAGCTTTGCCTCTATCTTCTGTAGGTTTCATTGAAATCAACTGGTAACAGGTTAATGGGAGGAAAAAAGGCATGCAAATTTATTAATGTGCACACAAAATATGCGATTGGGTCAGATGGTTGAAGCTTGAATAATCTCTTCCTAGCAGAGAAGGAGATGGGGGAGGTAAGCTATTTTGGAGGACGTGAGCCCAAAGAGCAGACAATGGTCAGGCAGAAAGCTCCTGTCAGCTCTGGGGGACGAAGTGACAAGGGAAGACAGAGAGCATAACTTTACTGCAAACGAAGGGCTTCTTAATACACAGATAGAGTCCCCTGTCATCTCTCAGAGCTGTCTAGAACAGGTGAAAAGTCCGTGTTAGTCTCTCTTCTTTGATGGCTGATCTTCCTGGTTATGTGATGAGATTCCTTGGGAGGGAGTTAAGGCAATTGCATTTCTTCTGGAAGAAGTTTCCTTTGTCAGATAAGGGAACATCAGAGAGAGTCCTTCCTGTGATCTGCAGAGAGGGAGGCAATGGAAAGTTAGAGAGACCTTGATTCAAAAGCAAATTGTTGGTCTTCAATTTCCTCTCATTGAAAGTACTTCATCATTTCAGTGTTGTACTTTAGAGTATCATTTTCTGACTCCCAACACCTGTAATATAACAAACAGGTTCTAATGGTTAGTGCATGGCCATCTTTGGGAATCCATCTTTCCACCATACCAGGGCAGCAGGATCCTCAGTCTAAGCTAACCCCAGCCTCTTGACCCATCCTCTGATCCTTGGAATGCAATTCCCTGTAAGCACGAGCTCCCTAAGACCAGGGTGCAGCTGCTGGGGGCTGCTGAGGAAAGCAGTTTGGACCTGCAAGCTGGGTGCCTACACAAGTACACATAAGACCTTGTACAGTGTGGGACAACGTCTGGGAGTGATGAAGGCAGAGAGCCACCCACTGAACCAGCCTCTGTTTGCACTTTTGCCCTGGGCCTCACAGCTTTAGGGCCATGTATATACCACTAAAAATTGTATTTCAATTTTCAAATCCTATAAGTTTTTGATCCTTTTGATAATTAAATGACAGATGTTTCTGTTATATTGCAGCATTTTATGTTGTTTTATAGGTTGGCTTTAATTATTTCTGGAACAAAATGGGGAATAAATAAACTTTTCAACATTACTTGAAATGTTTTTCTTTATGCATACAAGCTCAGAAATATAATGTCGTGTTAACTTTATAGTTTCATTTAATTACATAATGGATGGCTTATGTCCTGGGGCAAAGAGACTCATAATGTGGTTACCTTGTTGTCTTGAAAGTTTGAATCATTAAGAAAAACAAAATCTTTAGGCTTACTTTGATGTTCTATAATGTTTCCAGGGCAATAAGAGCATAACCACAGTAAAGCGTATTTGATCTTCTGAGCCACGAAGTCTGGCATCCAACTTCAGGGATTCTGAATCTTGCCAACTTGAGGTACATAATGAATCTCTCTAAAGTGACAAGTGACCAAGTAGCCAAAGCATTAAAAACAAAAACAAACAAACAAAAATCTCCCAAGCCCTGATTTTAGTGTTAAAGGATAACAAGTAGACCAGAATTTAGACACCTGCATTTTTATGTCTCTAAGAACTTAATACTTTCTTATTTTGAAAATTAGTGCAAAGTTTGTTTGTCAGGTCTTTGCTTTTTTTTTATACTGGAAGTTGCATTTCTGTTCCCTGTGATGGTACAGGGCTTGACTGGGGTGCAGCAGCTAAGCTTGAATAACCTTTCAAACTCTTTGTTTAATTTTGTTAGCTTTTCTCTCCTATTGTTCTTTGTGATATAGATAAACACTTCATTGAATGATAATTTAACCATTTTTTACCCTTAATCCCAATTTCCAAGCTGTCAAGAAAGCTGCTTGTTCCTTGTTTTAAATTTTCCTGGGGAGTTTAAAATAACACTCCCAGGAGCTGATTCTGTGGGAAGGATTGTTCTAGGATTGCTCTATGGTCCCAGAATATTTTCCTGGGGATGGTCTGAAGTGCACGTATCTCCAGGAGCACATGCAAGGTTAGTAAGTGGTTGATTAATTGTAAAAAAAAAAAAATCACTTAAAGCAGGGGCTCATAAAAATGATTCATACATGCTTGAAATTTTTATTTTAACTTAAAACATATAAATTGGCATTCATTTGCCTATCTTTGATGTAAAGCTAAGGACTTTTCTTTGACTCTGCATTCCCTAATTGGTGTTATGTGTTATCTCTCTTAATAAATCACACCCTTAATGCATCCCCTAAGATTTCTAACTTCAGTTTCTTTACACTGGAGCAAGAATTAAAGTGACTTGCAAAAACAATCTGATTGAATACTCTCTAGATTGTTACAATTTCTCTCCAATACCTTAACAATTTTCTCAGCCACACCTAACCCAACAAACCATTTTTATTGGCTTATTTTCAACAATCCATTCTAAAGCAGTCAATTTACATTTCCTTCAAGCATCTTTCTTCATGCACTCATATTTCACTGAATTTGCATAAATAGAATCTGCATAACATTAATTTCCATGCATAATTTTAATAACAATTATAATCTGATACGTTTGGCAATAAACCCCATTGACTCTTGGTAAACATACATATTATCAATGTAGAATAGAAGTGTGTGGGCTTACAAGAAGGAACCCTTTGAGTGCAGGGTGGTGATGTCTGGGGCACTGCAACACATGCTGGCCATGCCCTGTATTGAGACCTTGTCCCACTTTAGATGTCACCTACAATTTCTTACCTTCCTCTCTCACGCAACCATGCCTGCTACCTGGAGGAAGTCTCCAAGTGCTGGGGAGCTAGCACTCCAGGAGCAACCCCTCCCCGAATGAGATTCATGAGGGCCTGGTGTTTATGCATAAATACTGCAGCTTTTTGTGTTTCAGATGTTCTGAAGCAGACAATTCAATGTGACTTTCAGCTGCCCACAGTGGTCACCTGCTCACAATCCCCCCCTTTCCTTCTGGTCTCCTTTTCCCATTCTCTCATGGGTCTTCCTGGCATCACCTCCTAAACAGACAATTTGCATCTGAATCCTTTATTTCTGTCTTTTGAGGGAACCTGAAGTTAGGACAAGAATACGTGAATGTGCTGTATAGCGAGCACTGAGGGAATGGATCTGGGGAGCAGATTCAGTGGAAGCCATCCCAAGCTTCTGACAAGGCTTTGGCTGGTATATCATCATCTTCAGCCTCCTGCCCTAGTTCATTTCTCTAGTTCCATATACCTTGAATCTTACCAACTGGTTATCCTGGGTCTTCGCCACATTCTGTGGCCCAATTTCTGTTTCCTGTCCTGATTCCTAGCTCTGTTTCAGCCTTCAGTTGGTTTTCGGTTCTGGCCCCTACTATGTAAATCCACCACTTACCTGAGACTCCCATGTGAGATGCCCTAAAACCTCCAGCCCCCTTTCTACTCTCTCTCTTTCCCTCCCCACCCTTGCTTCTGTGGTCATGACCCCAGACCTATCTTTCATGTGAGGAATTCAGGTGATATTTCTAATGCATGACCTTATGAATATTTTCCTGTAAAATCTACCTTCCTATCACTTAGAGCCATCTAAATGTTTTTCTGCAAAGATACACAATATTGAATTAATGCTTTTTTAGAAACAGAACAAAACTATTGTACTCTGTCTCCCCCATTTCTTAAGAACAAGTGTTTGGATTGTAAAGTAATTGAAACACACTCCATTCTCTCTTATTAATGGAAAATTGGCCATAAATTGCCGAGGCGTGACTAGCTCATTTCCCAACACAGCTGCAAATGCTTTATGCCAGGATCACTTTTGATTTCTCAGAATGAAAGGAGAGCACTCGGCAGAACTGACACCTCTCTAAACAGTACCTCATGTCACTCCTTACAGAGAACAACAGTTCTGAAGGGACAACAGATTGGAGGTAGTGCCACTGTCAGCCAAGGCTCTTTCCTTGAAGTTCACGTCTTTATTTTCTTATGGTGCAGTGGATTTAATTGCAAACTTTGCGAAGGCAGTTATTAAATATTTCCCTTCTTTGTCCATTTTGAAAAAACTGATCTAAAATGCATGTAGTCCTGGGAAGTGCTCTGCATTTAGTGTGCAATAATTCATAATATTCTCACTTTAAAAGCACATTACTCCTTAGAAAACATCTTTACCCATTAATTATTTATTTTAATCACCAAACATCCTGGTGAAATATTAGCATGAGTATTAGCATTCCCATTTTATTGATGAAATGGTTCAGATAGCTTTTTTTTGATGTGCTCAAGGGCACAATCCATAAACAACACTGGAGATTATGTCTTCTGGCATCATGTCCATTATCCAAGTAGATATTCATCTTTTGTCTCCACTCCCCCCCCATAACTTCTTTTCTCCTGGGAACCACTGTCCCTTGGGGACACCATTTCTTCCTGACTCCAGAAGTAAGCTGAAGCACGGGTACTAACCACTGTGCCCTGCTAATATCTCCTTCTCAGGGTTTACAATGTGTAGAATAAAAACAGATTCCCAGTAAGAAATTTTTCAAAATAGACTTATTTATTTGAGAGGGAGGGAGAGAGGGAGAGAGGGAGATAGATATCTCACTTGTCCTGGTCCACTCCCCAAATGCCCACAAAGCTATGAGGAAGGGACTCAATTCCAGTCTCCCATGTGGGTGGCAGGAATGAAATTGCTTGAGCAACCTGTTCTGCTTCTGGTGGTCTGTACTGTCAGAAAGCTACAGTCAGGACCCAGAGGTAGGTATCAAACCTAAGCACTTCCAACATGGGACATGAGCATCTAACCAGCATCATAACCACTACGCCAAACACACTCATTAGCACTTTTTTTTCTAGTAAGAACCAAGGGAAGGAGGTTCTTTCTTCTCTGGTGATAAATTTCAAAGTTCTTCTCTGTTATGTTTCAGTCTCATGAGAAAGACAGTTCTGCTCTTGAGAATGAAGCTGACATTGGAATAGGAAGGGAGATAAAAGGTAGCGAAAGGGAGTCTTTATGATTTGCAAAGTGTCGGATACCAGCCCATGAGGTCAGCTGATTCCATGCCCTATATAGCTTTCTTAAAAAGCATCAGTATCCTCACTTTTTCCACTAAGCTTTTATGATGTTTATTGAACTTTTAAAGTTTATGAAAGAGTTAAACTGAGAACAAGCAAAAAGAAACTCAACTCTAAAATATGCAGAGAAAATAACTCATATCACAGATGTTCAAAACTTATTATTTAACATTACCTTAACAACCATTACAGTTAGAAAAAATAGATTTAAAATTAGCTGTATGATATCAATAACATATTGAGTATCAGATTTCCAATTCTGTACTGTGGGAAAATACCTTAATTTCAAAGAGATATGTGAGGTTATAGAGCAGACAGAGTTTGCTTGTGATGGTTTAGAACTGAATGGCTGAGTTTGAGCCTCAGCTCCTACACCTTGCTAGCAGTGTGACTTCAGATCAGTCAGCTAATTTTGATTCTGGCTTCCTGAAATGTAAGATACGAGAGAATAATTGTATATACCTCATGGAATTGTTAGAAGTTAGACACTTTTGCTTACTTTGTAATAGAATGTGTGCTCCATAAACATCAGATATCTTTGGCCACAACTTCCAACCAATCTTTTTCTGGAATACATAAAAGATCTCAACAAGCAACCCAACTGGCACTCACGGTTTTCTTCTCCTTATTCTGACTTCTCACTTCCTATCCTGTGGGTAGCTCTTTCTTTACTATTCATCTGGTGACCTCCTGCATCCTTAATAAGCTACCAATTTTGACGTTATTTTTTTTTAAAGATTTATTTATTTATTTGAAAGTCAGAGTTACACACAGAAAGAAGGAGAGGCAGAGAGAGTCATCTTCCATCCACTGGTTCACTCCCCAGTTGGCCACAACAACCGGAGCTGTGCCAATCCGAAGCCAGAAGCCAGGAGTGTCTTCGAGGCCTCCCACATGGGTGCAAGGGCCCAAGGACTTGGGCCATCTTCAGCTGCTTTCCCAGGCCACAGCAGAGAGCTGGATCGGAAGTGGAGTGGTTGGGACTCGAACTGGTCCCCATATGGGATGCCGGCACTGCAGATGACGGCTTTACCCACTATGCCACAGCACCAGCCCCAATTTTGACATTCTTAAGAGATTTATTTATTTGGGAGGTTGACAGTAGGAAGATGGTGCTCTGAAGAGAGAGAGGGAGAGAGACCATGTATCCAACCATTGATTCACTCCCCAGTGTTCACAACAGCCAGGGCTGGGCCAGGTTGATGTCAGAAGTTAGGAAATCTATCCAGTTTTCCCATGTAGGTAGCAGGAACTCAAATATTTGAGCCATTGTCCATTGCTTCCTAGATATTTTAGCAGGGAACTGGATCAAAGGTGGAGTAACCTTTGATCTTGAACCAGCTCTCCAATATGGGATGTGGATGTCCCAAGTGGCAGCCTAACCGGCTGTACCACAGTGTCTGCACCAATTTTGACAGTTCTTTTTCCAATCTATTCTTTGTAGTTTTATTTAGAGCATATGCTGGGGTTCATTCATAACATGTAAGGGTGAAGGCAATGAGCTACCCCACACACTGCCATTCTGTGGACTCAGAGTCTCATTTTGCCAGGCATACCAAGCTGGGAGAGGTTGTAAAGGAAAAAAACCACACATCCACATATATTCATACATCCTCAGGCACTTTGTGTCCTTATATAAAATTAGTGCAGTTGCTACTGTGCTTTTTTTTTTTTTTTTTTTTTTTTTGCAGGCAAAGTGGACAGTGAGAGATAGAGAGACAGAGAGAAAGGTCTTCCTTTACCATTGGTTCACCCTCCAATGCCTGCTGCGGCTGATGCGCTTTGGCCGGCGCACCGCGCTGATCCGATGGCAGGAGCCAGGTGCTTCTCCTGGTCTCCCATGGGGTGCAGGGCCCAAGCACTTGGGCCATCCTCCACTGCACTCCCGGGTCACAGCAGAGAGCTGGACTGAAAGAGGGGCAACCGGGACAGAATCCGGCGCCCCGACCGGGACTAGAACCCAGTGTGGAGGATTAGCCTATTGAGCCACGGTGCCAGCCTGCTGCTATGCTATTTTAAGACATGCAGGATTGGGGCCAACGGTGTGGCATAGTGGGTAAAGCCAGCTCCTGCAGTGCCAGCATCCCCTATGGGTGCTGGTTCAAGACTCAGCTGCTCCACTTCTAGTCCAGCTCTCTGCTATGGCCTGGGAAAGCAGAAGAAGATGGCCCAAGTGTTAGGGCACCTGCACCTGTGTGGGTGACCTGGAAGAAGCTCTGTCTCCTGGCTTCGGGTCGGCCATTGTGGACATTTGAGGAGTAAAAGCAGCAGATGTTAGTCTCTCTCTCCTTCCCTGCCTCTGCCTCATTGTAATGCTGCCTTTCAAATAAATAAATAAATCTTTAAAAAAACAACCATGCAGAATGTCCCTCACTTTTGAGACCTACCAGTTTAGCCAGCTGAATAGTGGTATGAAATATGGAGTATGTAGATTGGTCAGCAAACCATAAAACTGCCAGACTGTTCCTTCAAACCCGTTTACCGTTGCAGTTAGCCAATGTGTAATCAACAGATAAACATCAGCAGGTGGGTACAAGAGTCACTAGGAAGAACAGTCACGATACGGATGCGGAGCTGTGAATGAGACGTCAGAAGTCCCAGAAAGTGATATTGTAGGTCTACACAAGCAGGGACTGAGGTGGGGCTTCTTGGCAAGGGAGCAGTAGTTGTAGGAATTAGTAAACCTCCAGGTCCAGGGACTCAGTAACACTCATGATTTGAGAGGCTTTTTAAAAATCAGTTCCTCTGAGCTTCTACCTTTCCCACCAACAGAAAAGTAATCCCTTAAGTGTATTCTCATTTGGCTCCTCCTCATTTCCCTTCGTTTAATGAATTGCCTCTTTCAGTCTTATTTAGATCTGAAGCAAAACCACCAAACCAGTACCACAACCCTTCTCACCCCTAACTCTGATTCTTGCCTTCAGTATTAACCTACTCTTCTTCATAACTATTCTTCGAAAGCAGTAAACTAAGTAAACCCAACTTATTGGAAAAATAACTCATTAATCCCTTCATATTCTATTGGATATAGCTCCATTTTTATCTAAGCACATGTAACATATGTAAATGTATATCTTCTGTGCCCACGCATAGTTGTAGTATATTATTTTATAGAGGGAAAATTCCCTGTGAGATCACCCTGGGCCCAATCTCTTCATTTTACAGATAAGGAACTAAAGTTTTGAGTTATGATTTTGTCTAGCTACAGAACTGGGTTGTAGAAAAGCTGGGGCCAGAAACCATCATCAGACTCATCATGAATGTTTCCTCACTGAACTCCCCTGCCATTCAAAAACTTGCATATTGTGGACTATGACATATGTGCTGGCATTTGTGTTGGCATGGAAGATACCTTTGGTCTGCTTCCCCCAATGCAGATTCTGTGGTGAGAATTTGAGTGGAAACTATTTAAACTGTGTTTTCAGGAGAAACCAGTGAGGTAATTGAAGAAACAGGTCAAGGAAGAGGAGGGAACTAAGTACAGCACAGATAAGACTTAGGGCAAAGTTTTGATCTCAGTTTGATCCCAGGGGTTCTTAGAAGTTCAAGTGACACTGAAGGGATATTCCCCACTGAGGTCATAGGGCTGCTTGTGCTTTCATACGACTGTACCAGTACATCACCGGCTTCAGCTCCCCTTAGGAGACATATATTTCTGACTCTATTCAAAGTGGCGCCAAGTCACCCAGAGGGAAGACCTTTGATGGAAGCTGCAGGTACAACATATCAGAAGTAAAAAACATAAGAAGATCAAGGGTGGTCATGCAAACCAGAAGAAGGCATCTACAGGGCTCTAGGCAGAGCCCAGCCATGAGCACTACCTATCCTGATCAATTAGTTGTAAACATCACTGCACTCGGACCAGCCTCACTACCTGTCCTGACAGCATGGCAGCAGAATGGTTTCTCTGGTAGTTCACTGCTACCAGGTCCTCTGTGTCTTGGTATCAGATACTTTTCCCCACATCTGCACGTGGTTGCTTCCTTCTCTTTCATGTCTTAGTACTTCTTCGAAGATGCCCTCCATGACCATTTAATGGAGATGTAATGGAGGTCTGACCCCACCATCATTTTTTATATTCTTGTCCCATTTATTTTCTTTGGCTCACTTATTAGTCTCTGAAAGTATTTGTTTACAAGGCTAAAAGCCTTCTCTTCCCAGTGTAAACACCTGAGATTTCCTCTTTATTTTCACCATTTTATTTTCTCTCCTAGAGGAATGCTTGATGCATAGACATTTAATGAATGTTTGTTGAATAATAGTGAATGGATGAATGAAAAAATTACCAAATTACCATAAAGACTCTGTAGAGAAATGTGGGACTATTGTGAAGTTCTCCTATGTACCATACTACCCCAGATTTATTATTATCTTACTATACAAGAGAACATATATGCAAGATTGTATTTGAAGTTCAATCCATAGTCTTTCAAATTATTGCAGATAATGTTAGTCTTAATGGGTACATTTTACAGTGGTGTAATGCTTCTAGAATATTTTTGAAGAAAATTATGGTATTGAAGGAAGCCATTTATCTCTTTGATACATTATGTCTCCTAGTGGAATATAATAGCTTCTCTTTTCCCCCAGAAGATGTGTGCATTTCATTATATGTCATTATCTGATATGTTTGACATAAAAGGCACTTTTCTTTTTGCATGGGACACATATATAGTAGACAATTTCCTTAGCTGGTGTCATATTCTGCTCTATAACATATCTCATTTGGGAGTAGCTATAGCCCCTTTTCCTTTTGGACAGGTGCACAGAATATGTGGATTCATTACATAATTTGTATTCTGGTCCTCAGATCACAAATTGGCCTGGACATTCATACTGGCACAAATCTTTCCCCCTGCACCAATAATTTTTTTTTCCTTTAACCAAATACTGTTTCCCTGTGCAGCAATTTAGTCATTACCCCATGATAGAAAAGAAATGTGAAATCTGTCAGAGAGAAGATGATGTTGTGACATAGAGAGGGATTCTCTATGAGGTTTAACCAGGTTTTCTACAAGATTTAAATCAATGTGACACTATGCTCATGTTTATAATTAAATTTTTTTTACATGTATAAGTTTGTGTGTTCTTTACTATGGAGAGGATGAGAAGGGGAAAAAAGTGTCTCTGACTACAGACTAAGGACAGAAATCAATCTCACCCTTAAATATAGCCATTAAAATATGTGGGTCATGCTTTAAGTTCCAAGGCACTCAACATAAAGCATCAAAGTATAGCAGTGACTTTAGGCAGGGGCTGTTAATAAATGGCTAATGTAATCTCCAGGAGAACTGTAATTACTTTTAAACATCTTTCTTCTGTGCTAGGCCTGAGAGTCACAGCTATGGCTGGCCTCTCACTGCTGTATCTCCAGGATTTAGACAGTTCTGGTACAATACCTATTTCATAAATAGTAGTTAAATATAGAAAAAGAAATATGTGTGACTTAAAGGGGGGAGAGAGAGAGAGAGAGTGAGAGCAAGAGGGAATGAATAAAGAAAAGGTAGAGGAAGGGAAGAGCATTTCTGAAACAAGTACCTCAGAAAAATGCTGGATAATCAGGAAGAAAGCAGATAGACTGGGAATATGATAAATGTGGAAGACTGCAATATAACAATCTCTATTATTCATCCCTTCCCGGGTCCATTCCCTATGCCATATGACTTTGCTTTGTTGTCTAGACTTGGGGCGAGCGACTTACTCTACTCTTTGACATGGACTTTCCTTTGACAGTGAAATGATAGAGTTGCCCTGATTGTGTTTGATGGTAGCAATTTATTATTCTTCATAGGACCTTGGTCTATATTGGCAATCCACTTTTAAAATGTGCTATAAAACTCATAGACCCATATGAGTGTGTAGTGTTATACAGATGCAGATTTGAAATAATGGATGGAGAAGTACTTCTTCTGCATTTGGTGATGGTTGTTGGGTGGATACTGTATAGTTTAGGTACCATCTCCTTCTGTCTAGGAACCATGTCTGTGTGTGTGTGTGGTAAATTATTTATTTAATAAAGTATTTTGTATTACGGGGTATTTTGTATTACAGGGTATAGGTATCCTATAAATATGTATAATTTTTATGTTTCAGTTAAAATTTTTTAAAATTAAAAGTAATGGGCAAGTATTTGACACAGTGGTTAAGTCACTGCTTAGGACTTCCACATCCCGTATTGGAGTCCCTGGTTTAATTGAGTGCCAGCTCCTCCATTCTGATTTTGCTTCCTAGTAGGGTACTTCCTGGAAGGCAACAGCTGATGATGTAAGGTACTTGGATCCCTGTCACCCATGTGGGTGAACCAGAATGGAGTTCCAGACTCCTGGTTTCAGCCTGGTCCAGCCTTGACTGTTGTGGGCAGTGAACCAAAAGATGGGAGATATCTCTCTGTCTCCCTGCTTTCAAACAAAATCAAAATAAATAAAAATTTAAAAAATATTGATGAGAAAAATTATGGTTCATGGAAAAATGAAATTAAAACATTAGTTTAATTTGTTGCAGAAATTTTTGAAATGTATATTAAGGAGTCTTTAAAAAGTTAATGGAAAACATGTATTACTAAAAAACTATGCTTGGATTTCAAAACTTTTTTGCACCAAAATAAGCTTATCATTTAATTCTATTTCCCACCATCGTTTTTGAATTCCCCTCAGGTAAATATCAACAATTGCAAATTTTTTCTAGCTTAATATATTTTCAAGAAATACTAATGCTTACTAGACTTATTAAGACATCAATGACCATTTATCAAATTAGTTCTTAAAGATTTCGAAAGTTGATTGTGGGCCGGTGCCGTGGCTCGATAGGCTAATCCTCCACCTTGCGGCGCAAGCACACCGGGTTCTCATCCCGGTCAGGGCACCAGATTCTGTCCTGGTTGCCCCTCTTCCAGGCCAGCTCTCTGCTATGGCCCAGGAGTGCAGCGGAGGATAGCCCAAGTGCTTGGGCCCTGCACCCCATGGGAGACCAGGAGAAGCACCTGGCTCTTGGCTTTGGATCAGCGTGGTGCGCCAGCCATGGTGGCCACTGGAGGGTGAACCAATGGCAAAAAGGAAGACCTTTCTCTCTGTCTCTCTCTCTCTCACTGTCCACTCTGCCTGTCAAAAAAAAAAAAAAAAAGTTGATTGTGTAGAGATTAAACAGTGAAATGTCATGGAGTCAAGTGATAGTTATTTAAGTTAACCTTTCTAACACGTATTTATTTTTGAATGAGATAACTTCATATTTGTAGAGTAAAGTTATATATGTATATGTTCTTTACTGTTAAATGGGTCAGTAAAGGATAATATCATAATTATAAATATAGAAAAAGCATTTTTGTCATTTTTCATAGTATCAAGGCACTTCAGAAACCTGTTAGTGTAATGTTTTGAAACCATCAGGCCCTTTTTGGACCCTGAAATTCTCTAGTACCATTTATTTAATCCTGATTACTTTATTGCTTGTAATAATGCATCATCATTTGTGCCACCATAAGTGCTAGCTTCTAGTGACTGTCTCAGAGATGGTTGCTGTGCTTCATTGAAAATGATCATAATTGTAAGTCTTTCCCAGACTATGCAAGAAAATATGATGATTGCTTTCCCTTCATGTTAATACCATCTGGAATTTTATAGAATAAGAACAGAACACATCTGTTTTCTCTTCAAGTCTGTATTTCTTGAATGTGATCTCTTACGCTGATTCCCACCCTTCTGCTTTTAAGCACTAACAGGAAGAGTAGGTGGGGGGAGGGGCACTAGATGTGGAGCAAATAGAGAAGTCCCCACAGAGGCGAGAAATGTCCACCTCTTGCAAGACATGGCTAAGACTTACTGAGGAAGGCATTAGTTTGCACATCAATTGGAAGCGTCCACTGGCATTAGCGACCACTGGTCATCAAGCCTTTGGAGAAGAAGATAGACCCAGCTAATTCCAGAGAATTTCCCACTGCCTTCAAGTGCTATAGACAAATGGAGACACCATGTTCATAATGCAAATAAGTGAGCACTAATCAAGCCCAAGTGCAGGCTGTGGATTATCAGTAGGTCTCTAATTTAGAAAAGTCCAAAGTAGATGCTTTATTTGGAAGACCAGGACCTATTTGAAAACAGGTTCAGGTTTGGGTGAGTATCCTGGATAACTACAGCTACAGGCACTGGAGAGGATTTGGAAAATATGAGAATGGCTCTTCAAAGCATGGATCAATGGATGTCCTGGATGCAATATGATCAACTCTAAGGGAGTTACACTGTGATTTTGTGCCAGTTTTGCGCATAGGCCTTAAGAGGTCCTGCATGTTTCTTCTTTCCCTCCATCACCTCTGTCATCTCCACCAGCACTGCCTGCATTAGCCTGTCCAAGGGTAAGGCAGGTGAAGCTGAGCCATGGCACCTCACTAATGTCTGCTGCTGATTTTCCAGCCCTCAGACAGGTGAGCAATCACAGCCAGGATCAGCAAGAAACACCAAGGCGACACCCATCTGGTTTCTGATATGAGGCAATGCCTATATTACTTACTAGCTAGGCCAGATAAGTTTTATGATTATTTGTAGGGCAGTGTTATTGTGGCAGAGAATCATTAAGGCAATTGGCTAGCTGAGGGTTTAGAGGCCAAGTGGAACATCATTGCTTCTCAGCAAGATTCCTCTCTTGTCATTAGTAGCTATAATATGTACACAGATATGCTTATGATTAAAAAAAAAAAGATTTGTTTATTTGAAAGGCAAAGTGACAGGGAGAGGGAGGGGAAGGAGTGCAAGGGAGAGAGAGAGAGAGCAGGAGAGAGAGAGACATATCTGTTCACTGGTTCACTCCTCAAATTCAGTGGAGCAAGGCTTGGTCAGGCCAAAGTCAGGAGCCTGAAAGTCCACCCAGGTGTCCAAAAAGGGTAGCAGGGATCCAAGCACTTGGGCCACCTGCAGCT
This sequence comes from Oryctolagus cuniculus, assembly GCF_964237555.1. Lineage (NCBI taxonomy): Eukaryota > Metazoa > Chordata > Mammalia > Lagomorpha > Leporidae > Oryctolagus > Oryctolagus cuniculus. The sequence goes on from NC_091442.1 coordinate 37,095,620, forward strand.
TTCTCAGGAACATTAGCAGGGAGCTTGGTCAGAAGCAGAGTAGCCAGGACTCAAACCAGCACTCTGATATGGTATTCCAGCATTGCAGGCAGTGGCTTAACCCACTGTGCCACACCACCAGTCCCACAGGTGTGTGCCATGCTTCAGATATAGAAATGATCAAGAATAGGGAAATTGAGCAGATGAATAAAGGTTGGTATGGAGGCTTTTCCCTGGTGGACCTGGAGGAAAGCAATGATTGCTTTTACCAGCAGTCTTTTAGCACAATCTATGTGTACAGATTTTAGCAGAAGGGGCTTAAAAGAATGATACCAGAGCAGAAGGCAGGATGATATAGACCAGATAATTAGTGCTGTTTTAGTGCAGCATGGAGAAAAATCCTTGACATACTCAAGTCCTCAGGTATCTTAAGAGGCAGAAGAGAATCTGGGCTGGACTTCAAGAACTGGTAGCATTTGTGTCGTTGCTTAAAGAAAACATTTTAGGTAGCAAAATCTTCTTTGGCAAAATAAATGTTCCTCATGTAAAGAACACAATCACAATCAAGCAGAGTTAGAGAGAGAGAGAGAGAGAGAGAGAGAGAGAGAGAGAGAGAAGGTCTTCCTTCCATTGATTCACCCCCCAGATGGCTGCTAAGACCGGCGCACTGTGCCGATCCGAAGCCAGGAGCCAGGTGCTTCCTCCTGGTCTCCCATGCAGGTGCAGGGCCCAAGCACTTGGGCCATCCTCCACTGCACTCCCTGGCCACAGCAGAGAGCTGGACTGGAAGAGGAGCAACTGGGATAGAATCCGGCGTCCCAACCAGAACTAGAACCCGGATTGCCAGCGCCAGAGGCGGAGGATTAGCCTAGTGAGCCGCGATGCCAACCCTGTACCATATCTTCTTAGCTTAAGAGAAGATTCCAGTTGAAATAGAAGTGTAGTCTATATGATGACAACATTAGAAGACCCTCTTTCCTGGTTTGATCTGAAACAACAGTTAAATGATTCACAGTTAATAGAAAGGAGAGCAAATCTCGCATGAATCTAGATCTGGTTCAAGTTCAGCTTGTTTCCATCTCTCATCATTCTTTCATTCCTTTCTCCAACCAATGTTAGTTGATTATTGGTGGCCTGCATTGCTGATATACAGCAGTAACTAAATACAGCAATAACTACAGGTAGCTGTTTGGCCTCAAGGACTCATAAATACAGGGAAATGTCAGCAGAATGTTTGTACACTTGACACGTATTGTAGCAGACATGGGAATCAGGTGCTGGCTAGTATGAGGGAGGCATGGGCAGCTCAACCTTGGTGGGATGTGGAGTTTATGTTAGGATTCACAGAAGAAGGATGTTTGGGTCTTTAGTGATGAGTTGCATATCACAAGGAAGGCTGAGAGAATAGTGATGGTTTCTCCGATTTTTACTTAACACAAACTTTTGGAGACTTAAACCAAACTTTATTGGTTGACTGACTTCAGCATTTTCTTATTGTCCGATTAGTTGAGCTGGTCTCAGGAAGGCACTTTCTGATACTGTTATTACGGCTCTCATAATATTGTTATTATGCTGTTTGGCTGAATCTGATGCTCTTGTTTTGGGCCATTACCCAGTCATTGAATTCTTGGGGTTGGTTTTATATATGGAGACAACCAATTCTCTTGTCTGGCTCAGCCTACATGGGATGTTATAAACTGAAACTAAAGGAAAAAATGAGTCAGGGGTATGTGGAATTATAGCTAAAAATGCAGTACAAGTCACAGCTAGGGAAGTGATGCTGAGTGGAAATCTTGAAAGATAGAATCTGTCTTAGCTCAGTGTTCCTGGAAGCAGAGATGAGATGGGGATTCTCGTGCAAATAGTGCCTGGAGCTATGCTGTTTCAGATGGAGTCTAGGCTCTGCCTAATCTCTTAGGGAGCTCTGGTGCATAAACAGGACCATGGCTGTGGTCACCATGAGGTGACAGGCTTTGTGTTGCCATTTCAATATACCATTAGCTTATGTTATGCTCTCCTCCTGACTGAAATATGAGGAGGCAGCATAACTCCCCAGGAGTCTCTGCCCAAGGTGCTTCTCCACTGGTGAGGGACAGGACTCAGAGAAGAGAGCTCAGGACAATTTGCAGCCAAGGCTCACAACAGCCGGAAGAGGGATCCCTGATCCAGGAAAGGAGGTTTGTGTGAGATACAAATAGCATCAATATGAAGATCATACATACATGAAGAAAACACACTGTAAGTCATGTATAGTCCTAAAAAGGAGGGTGTAGTATTTTTCTTCTTTGGGGGCTGATTCCATCACTTTCAGCTTTGTGAACTTGGCATGTTTCTAAACAACCCTGTGTCTCCATTTCCCATTCTGTAATATTGAGATAGTGACAGTGCTAATTTTCTTTCTTTATTTTTGGTGAGTATTACATGAGATAGCTCATGTAAAACTTGGTACTTACCACAGAAGACATTCAAAAGAGTTTGACCTTTGTCTTGAGCTTCTTGTCATGGTCATTTCCTGTTATCCCCTCTGAGGCCTCTCAGTTGTCTTTGTCTCCCTTAGGATAAGTTTGCCTCATTGAAATGTGCAATGTCTCCGCTTAACAGCACAGCTAATTTTCTTTTCACAAGATCAGAACTGTGAAGACTTTGAAGCAACAAATAGAAGTAAAAACACATACATGTTGTTCTACATGCATGTAGGGTCACACCACTGGCTCTGACTGTGAGGTATAGGTGACAGACAATAGAGGTAACAGCTATTGTACAGAAAAATAGTAAAAATGGAATTACAAGAGTTCTTATATTTTCCTTCTTCCAGTTCTGTTGCCACTGCTTCTAATACTATCAGTACTTTTTATTGCCATTTTCTGAACTTCCAATAAATGTCAGGCATTGCACAAGATGTGTGCTATAGAAAGAAAGTGGATAAACAATATTATATGGCTCTACTGAGAGAATAAATGTCTGTTTTCAGAAGCTTTGAAAAAAATTTCAGTGTAATTTTTTTAAATATTTAGTAAATATAAATTTCCAAAGTACAGTTTATGGATTACAATGGCTCCCCCCCCCCATAACTTCCCTCCCACCCTCCCATCTCCCGCTTCCTCTCCCATTCCATTCACATCAAGATTCATTTTCTATTTTTTTTTTTTTTTTGACAGGCAGGGTGGACAGTGAGAGAGAGAGACAGAGAGAAAGGTCTTCCTTTGCCGTTGGTTCACCCTCCAATGGCCGCCGCAGCCAGTGCGCTGTGGCCGGTGCCCCGCGCTGATCCGAAGCCAGGAGCCAGGTGCTTCTCCTGGTCTCAGACTGGGTGCAGGGCTCAAGGACTTGGGCCATCCTCCACTGCACTCCCTGGCCACAGCAGAGAGCTGGCCTGGAAGATGGGCAACCAGGACAGATTCCGGCGCCCCGACCGGGACTAGAACCCAGTGTGCCGGCGCCGCAAGGCAGAGGATTAGCCCAGTGAGCCACGGCGCTGGCCAAGATTCATTTTCTTATAATCTTTATATGCAGAAAATCCATTTAGTATATATTAAGTAAAGATTTCATCAGTTTGCACCCACACAGAAACACAAAGTGAAAAATACTGTTTCAGTACTAGTTATAGCATTACTTCACATTGGACAACACATTAAGGACAGAGATCCTACATGAGGAGTAAGTACACAGTGACTCCTGTTGTTGACTTGACAATTTGACACTCTTGTTTATGGTATCAGTAATCTCCCTAGGCTCTAGTCATGAGTTTCCAAGGCTATGGAAGTCTTTTGAGTTTGCCAACTTCGATCTTATTTAGACAAGGCCATAGTCAAAGTGGAAGTTCTTTCCTCCCTTCAGAGAAAGGTACCTCCTTCTTTGATGGCCCATTCTTCCCGCTGGGATCTCACTTGCAGAGATCTTTCATTTAGGTGTTGTGGTTTTTGTTTGTTTGTTTGTTTGTTTGCCAGAGTGCCTTGGCTTTCCATGCCTGAAATACTCTCATGGGCTCTTCAGCCAGATCCGAATGCCTTTAGGGCTGATTCTGAGGCCAGAGTGCTGTTTAGGACATCTGCCATTCTATGAGTCTGCTGTGTATCCCACTTCCCATGTTGGATCGTTCTCTCCCTTTTTTATTCTATCCGTTAGTATTAGCAGACACTAGTCTTGTTTATATGATCCCTTTGACTCTTAGACCAATCAGTATGATCAATTATGAACTGAAATTGATCACTTGGGCTAGTGAGGTGGCATTGGTACATGCCACCTTGATGGGATTGTATTGGAATCCCCTGGCACGTTTCCAACTCCACCATTTGAGGCAAGTCCAATTGAGCATGTCCCAAACTGTACATCTCCTCCCTCTCTTATTCCCACTCTTATATTTAACAGGGATCACTTTTCAGTTAAATTTAAACGCCTAAGAATAATTTTGTGTTAATTACAGAGTTCAACCAATATTATTAACTAGAACAAAAAAAATACTAAAAGGGATAAAGTATTAAATTGTACATCAACAGTCAAGACAAGGGCTGATCAAGTCACTGTTTCTCATAGTGTCCCTTTCACTTCAACAGGTTTCCTTTTTTTGTGCTTGGTTAGTTGTCACCGAACAAAAAAGCTGTCTGCACCTTAATGTTTATTGCAGCTCAATTCACAATAGCTAAGACCTGGAACCAACCCAAATGCCCATCAACAGTAGACTGGATTAAGAAATTATGGGACATGTACTCTATAGAATACTATACAGCAGTCAAAAACAATGAAATCCAGTCATTTGCAACAAAATGGAGGAATCTGGAAAACATCATGCTGAGTGAATTAAGCCAGTCCCAAAGGGACAAATATCATATGTTCTCCCTGATCAGTGACAACTAATCAGTGTAATTTTTACTTAGAAAAGTCTCCCTGGGTTATCTGGAAAAATGTATTTTCAGAAATTATGAACTAGCAAAAGCAGTAATGTTTATGTGGATTTAAAAATATATTTACTTTGATGTACTGAGTGCAAAACAGGATATGTTGAAAATATATAGGTGACCATTCCATACTTGGACAGTTCTTTTATGTAGAACTATGAAAACTGGACAATTTATGAGTAGGCACCTTTAGGGAAAAGGCCCCCTCAGCTTTTCATCAGGAGATTCAGCTATTTTGTTAACTAGTTGTGCACATTACTTCCACTTTAGCAATTAGAACATACGAATGTTCAAATATGTGGAATAGTCTTATGATTGTCTGCCTTAGGTAAACACGATGATAATATTAATGAAGACCAATTCAATGATGTCACATGTCACTTCATACTTAAACTGGACATGATAATGGCAGCTGCTTTCTACAACACAACACAAAACTGCAAGTCAGAACAATTGGGGATGATTTAATGGGTCTTACTTTGGAATAATGATTCTTGTTGGTCACATTCTCATATTTTTATCATAAAGTAATCTTTAAAAGATCTTGGAACAGTTTCAACTCTTGTTCATTCATGCTGAGGCAAAGAAATATGCAAGATCCAAAGGGATAAGTGGCCAAAAATCATGTGAAAGTATGCTCCTGTTTGCTAGTATTGTAGAGATAAAATTCACATCTTAGCAAGCTGTAGGTTTAAAACCAAAAACATTCCTGGCTCAGGATATGGAAAATCACCATTGATAGGAGTCTGTAAATTGGGTCAAATATGTTATGGAAATATTTAGTCATATCTAGTGTATCCATTATATGTTCCATTAAAGAATGCTGTATAAAAAGTGACCTACAAATTTAATATCTTAAAATAACAATCGTCTGTTTCTGTTGCTGAGTTTACCTGTGTAGCCATGGTCAGCCTGGCAAGTTGGAGTCTAGATAAGTCACTTGGTTGAGTTTTGGTGGCTGAAAGCCACTAGGATGGCCACTAACAGGGCTCTCTTCCATATGTGTGTTGTATGTTACCATTGCTATCTTCAAACAGGCTAGACATATTTTAAAGGCAGTCCCTGGGAAGCAAAATATCAGAAAATTTACAGAAATTTATAAAAATACAGAGGTAAACTTAATGATATAAATAGTTATAAATATATATGCATCCAACATCAGAACACCAAAACATTTAAAGCAAAACTGATAATACTGGAGGGAGAAATATGTAGTAGTATAATAATAATGGACTTCAATAGCTCACTTTCAACAATAGGACATTCAGATCAGGAGTAAGAAAAACAGTGGATTCGAACAACATTTTAGACCAAATGGACTGAGTAGATGTATACGAAAAGTTGTACACAACAACAAAATGCATGTTCTTTTCAAGCACTTGCAAAACATTCTCCAGGATAGAGCTCATGTTGTGTCATAAGCAAGCCCTAATGAATTTTTCTTTTAATTTTTTCCAGAAACCTTTTATTTAAGGTATACAAACTTAAAAACTTCATGAATTTCATAAATACAACTTTAGGAACATAGCAATTCTTCCAACCCTATTTGCACTCCTACCCTTCTTCCTCCTCACTCTTCTATTCCCATTATTTTTTTTACTAAGATTTATTTTCAATTAACTTTATACACATAAAATTAACTCTATGTTAAGTAAAGAGCTCAACAAATAGTAAAAAAACAAAACAAAACAAAACAAAAAAAACACTGTTCCTCACAGTCAAGACAAGGACTGTTCAAAGTCATCTCATCTCAAAGTGTCAATTTCACTTCTACAGACTAACTTTTAAGTGCTTTATTAGTTACCACAGATCAGGGAAAATATATGGTAATTGTGCATTTGGGACTGGCTTTTTTCACTATGTATAATGTTTTCCAGTTGATCTATTTGGTTGCAAATGACAAAAATCTTTTTTTATTTACAGTTGTATAGTATTTTATGGTTTACATATCCCGTAATTTGTTTATCCAGTCTTCAGTTGATGGCCATTTGGGTTGATTCTGTATCTTAGCTATTGTGAATTGAGCTGCAATAAACATTGGGGTACAAATAACTGTTTTATCTGCTGATTTCATTTCTCTTGAGTAAATTCCCTGGAGTGGGATGGCTGGGTAATATGGTAGGTCTATATTCAGATTTTTGAGGCATCTCCACACTGACTTCCACAGTGGCTGAACTATTTTACATTCCCGCAAACAGTGGATTAGGGTACCTTTTTCTTCACATACTTGCAAGCATTTGTTTGTTGATTTCTGTATGAAGGTCATTCTAATGGGGATGAGGTGAAACCTCATTGTAGTTTTGATTTTCATTCCCCTGATGCCTAGTGATCCTGAACATTTTTTCATGTGTGTTGGCCATTTGGATTTCCTCTGTAGAAAAATACCGGGTTAAGTCCTTTGCCCATTTCTTAACTGGGTTGTTTGTTATGTTGTTGGAGAGTTTCCTGAGCTCTTTATATATTCTGGATATTAATCCTTTATTAGTTGCATAGTTTGCAAATAATTTCTCCCATTTTGTTGGTTGCCTCTTCATGCTACTGAGAGTTTGCAGTGCAGAAGCTTCCCAGTTTGATGTAATCCCATTTGTCAATTTTGGCTTTGATTGTCTGTGCCTCTAGGGTCTTTTCCAAGAAATTTTTGCTTATACCAATGTCTTGCAGGTTTCCCCAATGGTTTTTAATAATTTGATGGTATCAGGTCTTAGATTTAGGTCTGTGATCCATTTTAAGTGGATTTTGGGGTAAGGTATAAGGTAGGGATCTTGTTTCCTTCTTCTGCATGTGGAGATCCAGTTTTCCCAGAACCATTTGTTGAAGAAACTGTCCTTGTTCCAGGGCTTGATTTTAACTCCTTGGTCAAAGATAAGTTGGTTGTAGCTGTGTGAGTTGATTTCTGGAGTTTCTATTCTGTTCCATTGCTCTATCCGTTTGTTTTATTCCAGTACTAGGCTGTTTTGGTTATACCTGCCCTGTAGTATGTCTTGAAATCTGGCATTGTGATGCCACTGACTTTGTTTTTGTTATATAAAATTGCTTCAGCTATTTTGTGTTTGTGTTTTTCTCTTGTGTTTCCATATAAATTTCAGCAATATTTTTTCTGTATCTGAGAAGAATGTCCTTTGAATTTTGATTGAGATTGCATTGAATCAATAAATTGCTTTCAGTAGTATAGACATTTTGATGATATTGATTCTTCTAATCTATGAACCTGGAATATTTTTTCCATATTTTGTGTCTTCTTCTATTTATTTCTTTAATGTTTGTAATTCTCATTATTGAGATCTTTGACACCCTTGGTTAAATTTATTCTAAGGTATTAAATTTTTTTTGCAGCTATTGTAAATGGCATTGATCTTAGAATTTCTTTCTTAGCTGTGGCATTGTCTATGTATACAAAGGCTAATGATTTTTGTGTGTTGATTTTATATCCTGCCACTTTACCAAACTCTTCTATAAGTTCCTATAGCCTCTTAGTGGAATCTTTTGGATCCTATATATATATATAAAGTCATGTCATCTGCGAACAAGGATAGGTTGATTTCCTCTTCCCAATTTGGATCACTTTGTTTTCTTTTTCTTGCCTAATATCTCTGGATAAAATTTCCAGGGCTATATTAATAATGAGATTATGTATATTAACAGTGAGAGTGTTCATCCTTGTCTGGTTCTGTATCTTAGCAGGAATGTTTCCAACTTTTCCCCATTCAATAGGATGCTGGCCCTAATTGCTTTGATTGTGATTTTTTTGAATTTGCTGAGACCTGTTTTATGGCTTAGCATGTGGTCTATCCTAGAGAAAGTTATATGCATTGGTTAGAAGACTGTGTATTCTGTAACTGTAGGATGAAAAGTTATGTAGATATCTGTTAGGTCCCTTTGGTCTATAGTGTTGATTAACTGTTGTTTCCTTGCTGATTTCCTGTCTGGTTGATTGGTCCATTGCTGAAATCATATCATTCATCTTCTCTGACCACAATGGAATGAAGCTGGAAATCAATAACTCAAGAGGCTCTAGAACATATGCAAACAACTGAGACTGAATAATATACTCCTGAATGAACAGTGGATCATAGAGGAAATAAAAAGAAAAATAAAAAAAATTACGGAAATGAAGGTGATAATACAACATTTCAAAACAGTAAAAGCAGTGTTAAAAGTAAAGTTTATAACAATTGGTACCTACATCAAGAAGTTGGAAAGGCATCGAATAAATTAACTGTCAATGCATGTCAAAGACCTAGAAAAGTAACAGCAAGACAAACCCAAACTTAGTAAGAGAAAATAAATAATTAAAATTAGAGAAAAAAACAAACAAAATTGAAAACAAAAAATAAAAAAATAAAAACAATACAAAAGATCAGCAGAGCTAAGAGCTGGTTTTTTGAAAAAAATAAACAAAACTGAGACACCATTTGGGCAACTAACCAAACCAAGAGGGAGAAAACTTATATCAGCAAAATTAGAGATGAAAAAGGAAATGGAACAACAGATACCACAGAAATAAAAGAATCATCAGAAATTACTACAAAGAGCTGTATGCCAACAAACTGGGGAACTTAGAAGAAATGGATAGATTCCTGGACACCTACAACCTATCAAAATTGAGCCATGAAGACACAGAAAATATAAATAGACCAATAACCAAGAAGGAAATTTAATCAGTAATAAAGACCCTCCCAACAAAGAAAAGCTCAGGACTGGATGGCTTGACTGCTGAATTCTACCAGACATTTAAAGAAGAGCTAACTCCAATTCTTCTCAAGTTATTCAAAACAATATAAAGAAGAGAATCTTCCCAAAGTCCATCTATAAAGCCAGTATAACCTTAATTCCTAAACCCGAAAAAGGTACACCAAAGAAAGTGAGCTACAGACCAATTTCCCTGTTGAACATAGACACAAAAATCCAAAATAAACACTAGCTAATTGAATCCAACAATACATCAGAAAGTTGATTCACCCAGACCAAGTGGGATTTATCCTTGGTATGCTGGGATGGTTCAACATGGATTAAAGACCTAAATCTATGACCTGACACCATCAAGTTACTAGAGAACATTGGAGAAACCCTTCAAGATATTGGCACAGGCAAAGAGTTTCTGGAAAAGACCCGGGAGGCACAGGCAGTCAAAGCCAAAATCAACTATTGGGATTGCATCAAATTGAGAAGTTTCTGTACTGCAAAAGAAACAGTCAGGAGAGTGAAGAGACAACCGACAGAATGGGAAAAAATATTTGCAAACTATGCAACAGATAAAGGGTTAATAACCAGAATCTACAAAGAGATCAAGAAACTCCACAAAAACAAAACCAACAACCCACTTAAGAGATGGGCCAAGGACCTCAATAGACATTTTTCAAAAGAGGAAATCCAAATGGCCAACACGCACATGAAAAAATGTTCAAGGTCATTAGCAATCAGGGAAATGCAAATCAAAACCACAATGAGGTTTCACCTCACCCCGGTTAGAATGGCTCACATGCAGAAATCTACCAACAACAGATGCTGGCGAGGATGTGGGGAAAAAGGGACACTAACCCACTGTTGGTGGGAATGCAAACTGGTCAAGCCACTATGGAAGTCAGTCTGGAGATTCCTCAGAAACCTGAAGATAACCCTACCGTTCGACCCAGCCATCCCACTCCTTGGAATTTACCCAAAGGAATTTAAATTGGCAAACAAAAAAGCACTCTGCACCCTAATGTTTATTGCAGCTCAATTCACAATAGCTAAGACCTGGAACCGACCTAAATGCCCATCAACGGTAGACTGGATAAAGAAATTATGGGATATGTACTCTTTAGAATACTATACCGCAGTAAGAAACAACGAAATCCAGTCATTTGCAACAAAATGGAGGAATCTGGAACACATCATGCTGAGTGAAATAAGCCAATCCCAAAGGGACAAATACCATATGTTCTCCCTGATCGGTGACAACTGACTGAACACCAAAAAGGAAACCTCCTGAAGTGAAATGGACACTATGGGAAACGGTGACTTGATCAGCATAGCCCTGACTGTTAATGAACAACTTAATACATTATCCCTCTTAGTAGTTTTTTTGTCTGTTCAACTTAATATGACTGGTTTAATTCTGTAATTAATACACAGTTATTCTTAAGTGTTGAAATTTAACTGAAATGTGATCCCTGTTAAACATAAGAGTAGGAATAAGAGAGGGAAGAGATGTACAATTTGGGACATGCTCAAGCTGACTTGCCCCAAATGGTAGAATTAGAAACATACCAGGGGACTCCAATTCAATCCCATCAAGGTGGCATGTACCAATGCCATCTCACCAGTCCAAGTGATCAATTTCAGTTCACAATTGACCATTATGAAAGGACTAAGAGTCAAAGGAAGCACATAAACAAGTCTAGTACCTGCTAATACTAACCGATAGAATAAATAAAGGGGAGAGTGATCCAACATGGGAAGCGAGATACACAGCAGACTCATAGAATGGTGGATGTCCTAAACAGCACTCTGGCCTCAGAATCAGCCCTAAAGGCATTCCGATCTGGCTGAAAAGCCCATGAGAGTATTTCAGGCATGGAAAGCCAAGACACTCTGGCAAAAAAAAAAAAAAATAAAAATAAAAAAAATTAAAAAAAATTAAAAAAAAAAAACCCTAAATGAAAGATCTCTGTGAGTGAGATCCCAGTGGAAAGAACAGGTCTTCAAAGAAGGAGGTAACTTTCTCTGAAGGGAGGAGAGAACCTTCACTTTGCCTATGACCTTGTCTAAACAAGATAAGAGTCAGTGAACTCAAAAGGCTTCCATAGCCTTGGAAACTCATGACTGGTGCATAGGGAGATTACTGATGCCATAAACAGGAGTGTCAATTTGTAAAGTCAACAACAGGAGTCACTGTGCACTTACTCCTTATGTAGGATCTCTGTCCTTAATGTGCTGTACATTGAGACTTGATGCTATAATGAGTACTCAAACAGTATATTTCGCTTTGTGTTTCTATGGGGGTGCAAACTGTTGAAAGCTTTACTTAATGTATACTAAACTGATCTTCTGTAAAAAAAAAAAAAGAAGAAATTATCAATTCCCAACTTGACTCTCACTGGGATTAAACATGACAATAGGTCTGATCTGATTTCATCATCATTTAAAAAATCATCTATTATTTTTCACTTTATGTTTGTGTGGAACAAACTGTTGAAATCTATACTTAATGTATGCTAAACTGATCTTCTGTATATAAAGAGAATCGAAAATGAATCCTCATGTGAATGGAAGGGGAGAGGGAGTGGGAAAGGGGAGGGATGCGGGTGGGAGAGACGATATGGGGGGGAAGCCATTGTAATCCATAAGCTGTACTTTGGAAATTTATATTCATTAAATAAAAGTTAAAAAAAAAATCACAAGCATACCATGCACCTCACCTAACAAATTTTAAAAGATAGAAAATATTGGGGCTGGTGCCATGGCTCACTTGGCTAATCCTCTGCCTGCAGCGACGGCATCCCATATGGGCGCCGGGTTCTAGTCCTGGCTCCTCCTCTTCCAGTCCAGCTCTCTGCTGTGGCCCAGGAAGGCAGTGGAGGATGGCCCAAGTGATTGGGCGCCTTCACCTGCATGGGAGACCAGGAGGAAGCCCCTGGCTCCTGGCTTTGGATAGCGCCCATTTGGAGGGTGAACCAACTGAAGGAAGACCTTTCTCTCTGTCTCTCTCTCTCACTGTCTAACTCTGCATGTCAAATAAGTAAAAAAAAAAAAAAAAAAAAAAAAGATTGAAAATATGCCATGTTTCTTCTCCGGCCACAATGGAATGGAACTAGGATCTATCAGAAAGTGTTACAATTAATAAATAGGCCAAAATTAATAAAGATAATCTTGAACAACCAGTAGCTCAGAGAAGAAATCAAAAGGAAATTAGAGGGGCTGGTGCTGTTGTGTAGTAGGTAAAGCTGCTGCCTGCAACATTGTCATACCATATGGGTGCTGGTTTGAGTCCCACCTCCTCCACTTCCTATCCAGCTCTCTGCTATATCCTGGGAAAGCAGTAGAAGATGGCCCAAGTCCTTGGGCCCCTGCAGCCATGTGGGAGTCCCAGAAGAAGCCCCTGTCTCTTGGCTTCAGATGGGCCCATCTCTGGCCATTGTGGCCATTTGGGCAGTGAACCAGTGGATGGAAGACCTCTGTTTCTCTCTTCCTTTTAAATAAATAAATGAATAAATGAATAAATAAATATTAAAAAAGAAATTAGAAAACATTTTGAGACCAGCAGATACAAAAGCAAAACCAAACTCACAGGATGTAGAAACAACATTAATAAGAGGGAAGTTTATAGTGATACATGCCTACATTCAAAAAGATCAAAAAGGACCTTTACCATGACACATTATAGTAAAATTTTCAGCTATAAATACAAAAGATTCTGAAATGTGCACAAGAAAAATGCAAGATTACCATCAGAAGATCTTCAATTAGACTGACAGCTGATTTCTTATCAGAAACCATACATACTAGAAGAGAATGGAGAGACATAGTCCAAGTCCCAGAAGAAAAGAACTGTGAACCTATAAAAAGCTGTCATTTATGAATGGTGAAATAATAACCTACCAAAACATACAGTTACTGACAGAATTTGTCACCACTTGTCCAGCCTTACAAATAATACTTAAGGATATGAACAGAAACAGAAAAATAGTCATCATCATGTATGAATGTGAAAGCAGGAAATCTCCTATTAAAAGTACAAAGGAAATCTAAAAACAAACAATAGAAATATTTATGGAAAGATGGCAAGACTAAGTTGTCACTTAAGAATAATAACCTTAAATGCTAATGGCCTAAAAATCTCATTAAAATTATAGACTGAATTAATAGATTAAAAAAACAAGACCCATCTATTTGTTGCCTACAGGAAACACATCTCACCAACAAAGATATGCACAGACTGAAAGTGAGAGGTTGGAAAAAGATATCCCATGTTAACATAATGTAAAAATGTTCAGGAGTCACCATCCTAAAATCAGATAAAATAGACTTTAATACAAAAACTGTTAAAAGAGACAAAGACATTATGTAATGATTAAAAATCAGTTCAACAGGAAGATGTGACCATAATAAATGTATATGCATCTAATTGCAGGGTGCCTGGCTATTTAAAACAAATGTTAATGGATCTAAAGAGAGACATAGGCTCCAATATAATTATAATGGGAGGCTTCAATGACCCCTTTCATCAATGTACACATCAACTAGACAAAAAATTCAATAAAGAGACAACAGAGTTAATCTATGTGAGGAAGCAAATGGACCTAACTGATATCTATAGAACATTTCATTCTATAGCTGCAGAATACATGTTCTTTTCATCAATGCATGGAACTTTCTCTAGCATAGTCCATGTATTAGGCCATAATGCCAGTCTCAGCAAATTAAAAAAAAACAAAGTTGAAACCACACCATATATCTTTTCTGATCACTGTGTAATGAAGCTGGAAATTAATAACATAAGAAACTCTAGAAAATATGCAAAAACATGGAGTTTGAAGGACATGCTCCTGAACGAACAGTGAACCAAAGAAAAAATCAAAAGGGGAATAAAAACATTCTTTGAAATGAATGAAGATAACAATACAAAATACCAAATTTAAGGGATACAGAAAAATCAGTGTTAAGAACAATGTTTGCAGCAATTATTGCCTACATCAGGTAAATTAGAAAGAAATCAAAAAATGACCCAACAGCCGGCGCCGTGGCTCAATAGGCTAATCCTCCACCTTGCGGCGCCGGCACACCGGGTTCTAGTCCCGGTCGGGGCGCAGGATTCTGTCCCGGTTGCCCCTCTTCCAGGCCAGCTCTCTGCTATGGCCAGGGAGTGCAGTGGAGGATGGCCCAGGTGCTTGGGCCCTGCACCCCATGGGAGACCAGGAAAAGCACCTGGATCCTGGCTCCTGCCATCAGATCAGCGCGGTGTGCCGGCTGCAGCGGCGGCCATTGGAGGGTGAACCAACGGCAAAGGAAGACCTTTCTCTCTCTGTCTCTCTCTCTCACTGTCCGCTCTGCCTGTCAAAAAAAAAAAAAAAAAAAAAAAAAAAAAAAAAAAAAAAAATTACCCAACAATGTATCTTAAATACCTATAAAAATAAGAGCAAATCAAACCCATAATTATCAGAAGGAAAGGAGTAATTAAAACTAGTGAAGAAATAAAATTGAAATCAGAAAAAGTTAAAAAATCAGTGAAATAAAGAGCTGGTTTTTTGAAAAAATAAAAACATTGGTGTGGTGGAATGAGAAGGCCATGCCAAGATGGCCACCAGCAAGTGAGCATCAGTTACTCAGGAATGACTTCAGAACCCATCTGACAAAGGAGCCTGCCTGGCAACAGGCAGTGATCAGTTATAGAAAAAACTGCCCCTTGACTGGATTGGCTGCCTCAGCTATATAAGCTGCTGCACCAACTGAAATGAGTCAGTCTGTGAGCTGCTCACCTCTAGCCTGCTTTCACCTGACTCCCAGTGTCTGTGTCGTGACCCTGCGCCTCTTGCCCCCATCACACTTCTCCTGTCAGAATGCATCCACAGCAACACACTGTTACACCACTGGCCCAACCGAAAAGGAAAAGGACCCAAATTAATAAAATCAGAGATTAAAAAGGAAATGTTACAACGAATACCACAGAAATAAAAAGAACCATCAGAAATTACTACAATCAGCTGTATACCAATGAAATGGATAGATTCTTGGACACATTCAATCTTCCAAAATTGAGTCATTATAGACCAAATGGACCTAAATAGACCAATAACCATGGTGGAAATTGAATCAGTAGTAAAGACCCTCGGAACAAAAAAAAGCCAAGGATTGGATGGCTTCACTGCTGTATTCTACCAAACTTTTAAGCAAGAACTAGGTGAAATTCTTCTCAAACTATTTAAACAATTAAAGGGAAAGAAACCTCCCATACTCCTCCTATGAAGCCAGCATCACCTTAATTTTTTAACCAGAAAATGATACAACAAAGAATGAGAACCATAGACCAAATATACCTGATGAACAGAGACAAAAAAAATCCTAAACAAAATACTAGCTAATTGAATCCAACAACTCAGACCAAATGGAATTTATCCCTGGTATGCAGGAATTGTTCAACATATGCAAATCAATGTGACCAATGAGATTAACAAACTGAAGAATAAAAACCATATGAATATCTCAACAGATGCAGAGAACTCATTTGATAAAATATAGCATCTATTCATGATAAAAACATAAGCCAGTTGGGTATAGAAAGAACATTCCTCAACACAATCAAGGCAATATATGATGAATCCACAGCCAGCATCATAAAGAAGGGAAAAGTGGGAAGCATTTTCTCCAAGATCTGGAACCAGACAAGGATGCCGACTTTCAACATTTCTATTCAATATACTTCTGAAAGTTTTAGCCAGACCCATTAGGAAAAATAGAGAAATCAAAGGGATACAGATTAAAAAGAAAGAAGTCAAGCTATCTCTATTTGCAGATGTCATGATTCTATATAGAGAGAAACCAAAAGACTAGTAGGAGACTATTGAAACCCCTGAAAGAGTTTGGTAAAGTTGTAGTATATAAAATCAATGCACAAAAATCAATAGCCTTTATATACACAAAGAAATAGATGGCTAAGACAGAACTTGCAAAAGCAGTACCATTCACAATAGCTAAAAATATTTTTAAATACCTCAGAATAAATTTAACCAAAGAGATGAAAGAGCTCTACAATGAAAATTACAAAACAGAGGCTGGTGCTGTGACATGGTAGGCTAAGCCTCCGCCTTCAGTTCTGGCATTCTATATGGGTGCCGGTTCATGTCCCAACTGCTCCTCTTCCAATCCAGCTCCCTTCTATGGCCTGGAAAAGCAGTAGAAGATGACCCAAATGCTTGGGACCCTGACAAACATGGAATACCTGGAAGAAACTCTTGGCTCCCAGCTTCAGATTGACTCAGCTCTGGACTTTGTGGCTATTTGGGTAGTAAATAAGCAAATGGAAGACTTTTTCTCTTTTTCTCTCTCTCTCCATTTCAGAATATATAAATCTTTTTTAAAAAAGAAAATTAAAAAACATAAAGAATATAATAAGACACAAAAATGGAAGAATCTTCCATGTTCATGGATTGGAAGAATTAATATAATCAAATATCCATACTTTCCAAAGCAATTTACAAATTCAGTGGATCCCAATCAAAATACTAAGGACATACTTCTCAGACCCAGAAAAAATGCTAAAATTCATATAGAAACACAAGAGACACTGAATATCTAAACAATCTTAAACAAGAAAAACAAAACCAGAGGCATCACAATACCAGATTTCAAGACATACTACAGGGCAGGTATAATCAAAACAGCCTAGTACTGGCCCTAAAACAGACATGTAGGCCAGTGTAACAGAATAGAAACCCCAGAAACTAACCCACAGAGCTACAACCAACTAATCTTTGACAGATGAGCTAAAATGAATCTGTGGAATAAGGACAGAATCTTCAATAAATGATATTGAGAAAATTGGATGTATGCATGCAGAATTATGAAATAAGACATATAAATTATCTCTGGTGGAACAGATAATTTCAAAGATTGTGGTTTATTACCTTATTAGATCTGAGCCAGATTTGTATCTATCCCAGCAATCTTGTCCTAACTTGCCATTGTTAACTTACATATGAATATCAATCTTTTCAAATGTTCTTTGGCCTGATTTTTAACACATTATGGTTTCTTACAGTAATTAATGAATAAATCTTTGACACATGTTCATTTCATACTTGATAGTTATTATTTGTCTATTTGGAAATTTTACTTTCATACTGGGAAGGAATTTTTATCAACTAGAGAGGAAAATAGAATGGATTCTCAGAAATAAAAGTGATTTTTTGAATTCAGTATTATAGAGTACAGTTCACACTCTCCAGAATTCTCAAACTCTAATAAATATCCTCACCATATTCTTTGTGGGAAGGGAGAAAATAAATTCTCCAGAAGCCGTATAACCTCTTTCTTTGGATTTACAAATGCCTGATCTGTGATCTGCAGGTTTGAGAGAATGATAATTAATACACATGTAGACCAATGGAACAGAATGGAAATCTCAGAAATTAATCCATGCAGCTACAACCAAATAATCTTCAACAAATGAGCTTAAGTCAATCTCTGGAGAAAGGACAGTTTCTTCAACAAGTGGATTCAGGAAAATTGGATCTATGCATGCAGAAGTATGAAAGAAGATCTCTACCATACAATTTACATAAAAATCAATTCACAACAGAACAAGGGTCTAAATTTGTGACCTGATACCATCAAATTGCTTGAGGAGAACATTGTGGAAACTCTGCAAGATATTGGCATGAAAAGACTTCTTGGAACAGACCCCAGAAGAACAGACAATCAAAGAAAAAATAGGCAAATTGGGTTGCATCAAGGTAAGAAGTGTCTGCACTGCAAAAGAACCACTCAATGAAGTGAAGAAGCCACTGACAGAATGGGAGGAAATATTTGAAAGCTACGCAACTGAGAAAGGATTAATATCCAGAATCTAGAAAGAGCTCAAGAAACTCAATAACAAAACAAACAATCCACTTAGAAGTGGGTAAAGGACTTGGAAGGCATTAATACTTTTGGTTGAATACTGTAATCAATACACAATTCTTCTTAAGTGCTGAAACTTAACTGAAAAGTGATCACTATTAAATATAAGAGTGGGAATAAGAGAGGGAAGAGATGTGCAATTCGGGACATGCTCAAGCTGACTTACCTCAAACGGTAGAGTTAGAAACATACCAGGGGATTCCAATTCAATCCCATCAAGGTGGCATGTACCAATGCCATTTCACTAGTCCCAGTGATCAATTTCTGTTCACAGTTGATCATAATGATAGGACTAAGAACCAAAGGGATCACATAAACAAGAATAGTGTCTGCAAATACTAGCTGATAGAATGAAAAAGGGAGAGAATGATCCAACATGGGAAGTGAGATACACAGCAGACCCATAGAATGGCAGAAGTCCTAAACAGCACTCTGGCCTCAGAATCAGCCCTTAAGGCATTTGGATCCGGGTGAAAAGCCCATGAGAGTATTTCAGGCATGGAAAGCCAACACACTCTGGAAAAAAAAAAAAAAAAAAAAAAACCTAAATGAAAGATCTCCGTGAGATCCCAGTGGAAAGAATGGGGGTCATCAAAGAAGGAGGTACCTTTCTCTGAAGGGAGGAGAGAACTTCCACTTTGACCATGGCCTTGTCTAAATATGATCAGAGTCAGTGAACTCAGGGGGCTTCCATAGCCTTGGCAGCTCATGACAAGAGCCTAGGGTGTTTCCTGATGCCATAAACAAGAGTGTCAATTTGTTAAGTCAACAACAGGAGTCACTGTGCACTTACTCCTCATGTAGGGTCTTTGTCTTTAGTGTGCTGTACATTGAGATTTAATGCTATAACTAGTACTCAAACAGTATTTTACACTTTGTGTTTCTGTGTGGGAGCAAACTGTTGAAATCTATACTTAATGTATGCTGAACTGATATTCTGTATATAAAGAGAATTGAAAATGAATCTTGATGTGAATGGAATGGGAGAGGGAGTGGGAAAGGGGAGGATTGCGGGTGGGATGGACGTTATGGGGGGGAAGCCATTGTAATCCATAAGCTGTACTTTGGAAATTTATATTTATTAAATAAAAGTTTAAAAAAAATAAATTCAAATGGCTAACAGAAATAAGAAAAAATTTTCAAGACCACTAGCCATTAGGGAAATGCAAATCAAAACTACATTGTAGTTTCTTCATCATGCTGTGCAATAGAACCCCAGAACCTCTGACTGCTAACTATTGTACCTGTAAATCAATCTTTCCTCCCCATTTCTTTCCCCAGCCTCTGATACCCATCATTATATATTTAACTTCTGTGAGATTACCTATTTTTTTAGATAATCCACATCTGAGTGAGATGATGTGAAATTTATCTTCCTGTATTAGGCTTATTTCAGTTAACATAATGATCTGCAATTCCACCTATGTTGCTGCAAATGACAATATTTATCCTTTTTATGTCTGAGTATTATTCTATTGTGTATATGTAGCACATTTCCTTTATCCATTCATCAATAGCAGGAAGCTAAGGTAGTTTCCATTTCCTGAATATTGTGAATAGTGCTGCAATAACAATGAGAGTGAAGATGTCTCCTTAGCAAATCGATTTCATTTCCCTTATACCCAGGAAGGCATAACTAGATCATATGGTGGTGAGTTTTTTGTGGAACCTCTATTGCTGTTTTCCACAATGCCTGTGCTAATTTACATTCCCATCAACAGTGTGCAAGGGTACCTTTTTCTTTTATTTTTTAAAATATTTATTTATCTGAAATGCAGAGTTAGAGAGAGGCAGAGGCAGAGAAAGATGGAGGTCTTCCATCTGCTGGTTCACTCCCCAGCTGGCCACATCAGCCAGAGCTGAGCTGATCTGGAGCCAGGAGCCAGGAGCTTCTTCTGGGTCTCTTTCATGGGTGCAGGGCCAAAGGACTTAGGGTATCTTCTACTGCTTTCCTAGGCTGTAGCAGAAAGCTGGGTCGGAAGTGGAACAGCTTGAACTCAAGCTGGTGCCTGCATTGGATGCCGGTACTGCAGGCAGTGGCTTTACCTGTGATGTTACAGTGCCAGCCTCAAGAGTTTTACCTTTTTCTCTATTTAGTCACCAACAGGTTTTATGTTTTATGGTTTTGGTAACAGCCAATCTTACTGGAGTGAGGTGGTATCTCATTGTGGTTTGGTTTGCATTTCCCTGATGGATAGCATCTTTAGCATTTTTTATGTCTTATTGGCCATTTTTGTGTCTTCCTTTGAGAAATGTCTGTTTAGTTTTATTGCCCATTTTTAAATTGGATTATGTGTGTTTTTGTTTTGCTATTGTATTGTTTGGGTTCTTTATATATTCTGGATATTAACTTCTTTTCTTTATATAGTCTATATTCACTCCTTGTCAGGTATGTAGCTTGTAAATATTTTCTGCCATTTCTGTTGGTTGTATTTTCATTGTTGATTATTTCTTTGTTGTTCAAAAGCTCTTTAATTTGAAATTCTATTTGCTTATTTTTACTTTTATTTCCTGTGTTTTTAGTGTAATCCAGAATATCCTTATCTATTCCGATGTTCTGAAGTGTTTTCCCTATGTTTTCTTCTTTTTAAGATTTTATTTTTATTTATTTGAAAGGCACAGTTACAGAGAAAAGGAGGAGGAAGGAGGGAGGGAAGGAAGGAAGTATCATTATGTTCTTAGAGTTTATCTATAAAATGTATGAACTCTGTTCTCTTTAATAATAAAAATAGCGAAAAAATAGAACTGAAAAATATATATGTATACTTGTTACTTCCCACACTAAATATCTTTATATCTATAAATTACTGTTGAATGTAAATCATTACACAGCTCCATTTGAACATATAATATATACATCACTGTCTACTTCAGAGATTTTAACAGAAGGATGAGAAGCTATTCGGTTTCAAATCTCAGTTTTATTTGCCTTAATGAAATAAAATGCCTGTGGAATTTAATGGAATGTGCCACATAAAAACTAATTTAAGTTTTATTCTCGTGGTTGCATTTATAAAAGAGCAGTTTTCAATGGAGGTTGAAGTTCTGTAAAATTTAATCACTACCTATCCAGAAAATAGCTGACTATGAAATATGTTTTCATTTTTAGTCAGGTATCCATTTGCATCTGTTTTACTTTTTATAACTTCCAAAGAGCTTTAACTTCTACAGAAGTTAAATTCTGTGTTCAAGTACCTTTCTGTTCCCTAGTATTGCTATTGGCATCCAAATACTCAGATTAACAAGTATAAATAAAGCACTAAGTACTTACCAGGCACCGTTTTGGCTTCTAAAGGATAAGTTAGCAACCAAATCAGATGTAGCTGCTGACTGCATCTGGCTTACAAGCTGGGCCAAGGTGGGGAGAAAAAAAAAATACCATTTGTCACATGTATTGGAGTGATAAATTCTATAAATAAAGCTGAAGCAAGATCATCAGAGAATTATGGCATGCTGTTCATTGGGTGGTTGAGGAGATGCAGTTTAGATGACTCTCTGAGGGAGTGAGAAAATGAAAGGGTATAAGAGAAAGATCCCAGTGATAGGAGATAGGGAGTGCAAAGGCCTTAAGGGAGGGGCATGCTAGGACTTTAGAAAAATAGTTATGCCCTGCTTGGCTGAAGCTAAAGAGGAGTGTGCTTGAGTAAGTGACATAACGTCTGGATTTGGTAATTTGGGAGTAGTTGGCTCTTTGCATGCCAAGAGGCATTTTAGGCATTATCGCTAATCATTCAACTTCATTTCTTACATCATAGGCAGATTATTCAACTGATAGCAAAATACTGATAAGAAGACAATTTGCACTGCTCTCAGTGAACTCTGCATTTGAAGTCTGCAGGGCAGTTGGGCGTGCCAGTTGATATGCACCTGCTGCTAAATGGTGCCTTCTTCCTGCTTTTTAGGAGAGAGCTCTTGCCCTTTTTTTATCATTTCCATTAAATTTAGAAACATGTTTCTGTCTCAGTCAAGACTGTGAGCAGGGTGAGGATGGAGAGTTGAAACTATAAGTTTCTTTACTTCTTAACCTGGGATGATCTTCTGAACACTGGTGAGGTCTTTTTTAAATCCCTAGCAATTAACTTTCAATGCAAGATAAAATGATTAAAAATACTTTGGAGAGGGCAAGTCCATGCCACAGTGTGTCTGTATGTGTCTGTAGTTGTGGAAGTCTTTGGGAGAGCCATGATTTTTTTTTTTTTTAAATTCTCTCTATATTAACCTCCATAACTAAGAGAAAACATATAACATTTTTATTTCTGGGTCTGGCTTATTTCACTTAACACAATGATCTTCAGTTCCATCTATTTTGTGGCAAATATCAGGATTTCACTCTTTGCGGCTGAGTAATATTCCATCGTGTATATATACCACATTTTCTTCATCCAAACGTTGATGGGCATCCAGGTTGATTCCGGATCTTTGAGGCTGTGAATTGGGATGTTATGAACAAGGGAGTACAGACATCTCTTTCATATGCTGATTTCACTTCCTTTGGATAAATTCCCAGTGGTGGGATAGGTGGGTCATATGGTAGGTTTAATTTTAGTTTTCTGAAGGGGCCAGGACTTTCAGTTTCTGATTTAATTTTAGTTTTCTGAAGGGGCCACCTCCTTTCAGTCCCTTCCTGATGAAAGGGATTGTCACTGTCTTTCCCCTCTTCCTGTTTTGATGTATAGTAGAGTGATCAGGGTTGGGGAGGGGGTCTGTAAAGGTTCCCCAGGGGGCACCGATCACAACCTAGCCTGAGACCCACTGTTTGGGCTTTTGTTTCTCAGCCCACTGCCCAATCCACTCCCCACCAGCTCATCTGTGCTTTCTTGCCTTCACCTCCTCCTGGGAATCCCTTATTACAGTAATGATTGATTTTATTCTGCTTTGTGACAGTATTTGCTTAATGTTTGTATTCTCCAAACTCTTCTTCAAGTGACTTTTAAAAGGCCAGTTTACTGTTGCATCTGACTCTTGCAATCCTGATGTGTTAATACTAAGAATAATGACTTGATCTGTGTTAAATTATTTTCCTACTTTTTTTTCTCCTGAATTAATCAAGTGGCCTCTTGAAGCATACAAAAGTAGCACTGATTATGGTCATTTCAGGCAATTTATCTTCTCCAAACAGGGCCCTGTGGTTCAAACTGAAGTAATTGAGAGTACACTCCAAGTAAGAGATGCATCATAAGGATTTTAGAATAAAGCCAGTCCTTTCTGCCCAACAATTTTGTGAACAAGAACTTTGCTTTATGTGCGGAGAAACATATGGTGTTTAAAATGTGTTATCTCCTTCCTTGGACTCTGAGCTCCATGTGGGAAGTAACTGATTTTCTTACCATTAAATACATCCCTCAGCCTAGCACTTGGCACTCAGTAAATGTTTCAGTAGCTATTTGTTGAATGGGTGAATGGGAAAGAAGAAACTACTCTAGGAGTTTAATCTTGCTTTGCAGATGATTCCAGTTCAGCAGCAATTCTCATTGCTAGCTAAATATTAATGTTACCTGGCTTAGGAGATGTTGCAAAATATCAATACCTGGGCCAACCCAGAGCAACCAAAACAACCAGTTTTGTGGAAATTTGGGCTTTGATTTTTCTATTTGGGGCATCTTGTTTCCTATCACTGATTACTAAACTGCCTGCTTAATTACCAGCTTAAATAGCATAGGTGTGAATTACCCTATAGATCCTCCCTCCCCCTACCCCCTTCCCCCCTTCCTTCCTTTTTGGCTTGCCTAAAATTTTATTTGCCTGAAGTGAGGGTTGTGATCGAGGGCTGGGATGTTTAGTGACAGGAAATTCAACAACCGTTTTGGATGCTTGTGCTCAACTGTGGCCAGGAACTGTTAAATGCCATTCCAGAAACAAACACCTCCTGAGCTGTCAAGTGCAGCGATTCTGAGGGGGGAGGCAGCCTCTGGGGCCATCCCTCTGTCCAGCACATCCATGCTGTGTGGGCTGTCGGGCATAGTTGCTGAAAGCCCACTGATGGATGGTGATGGTGTCCTAGGGCTATGTTCATACAAGAGGAATTACCTGAGAATTCAGGTGTGCCAAAGAGGAGCTGTCAAGCTCCTTTAAGTGAGAAGGTGAAGGTGTCTTCCAGGCTTCCCTCAGGGTCCTTCAACAGATTTGGGGAGAAATGGAGTAAGACATCCATGGCCCAAAAATATTGAAGTGCATGCATAAAAGGGATCTTCAAAAAGTTCCAATATAGATCTGTCCACCAACTCTACTGTTCACACGATGGGCTGTCCATCTTTCTAAGGAAATAAGGCTTCATTGCTTCAAAACCCTTTAAGTTGATGAAAGCCGATGGCTCTCTCCACCATTGCCCCTCCATGCGTGTTGTTTCTGGAGCTCACACCCCCCACTTAGGCCTGAAACTGTAAGAGGCCCACATGCATGAGGCAGGCCTCTTTCCAGAGGCATCTACAGCTCCCTGGGTTCCTTCTCCCAAGGTTCCTTCCATAAGACAGAAGTTCAGGGATATAATAGCTGGCTTTGCTGCTTAGGGTCTCATCAAGCTCAAACTTACTGGCCACGTCTGCTGGCCTCTCTGGTTCGGTCTCTCTCTCTTTAAAGATTTATTTATTTGAAACAGTTACAGAGAGATGGGGAGAGGCAGAGATCTTCTATCTACAGGTTCACTCCCCAGATGGCTGCTCTCATTTTAAAATATATTACAAATCTGTAGTGATTAAAGCAATATGGTAGCACATAAAAAGAAAAACCATTAGACCAATGGAAAAGAAAAGAGGCTCAGAAATATACCAATTCTTTATGGTCAGCTGATCTTTGATA
The DNA here is from genome assembly GCF_964237555.1 of Oryctolagus cuniculus. Taxonomy (NCBI): domain Eukaryota; kingdom Metazoa; phylum Chordata; class Mammalia; order Lagomorpha; family Leporidae; genus Oryctolagus; species Oryctolagus cuniculus. The sequence continues at coordinate 37,120,885 of NC_091442.1, forward strand.
AGGTGCCAGAAATACACAACTAAGCAAGGGTAGTCTCTTTCATAAATGATATGGGCAAACTGGATATCCACATGCAAAAGAATGAAAGTGGCCTCTTATTGCACAGCATATACATATTGGGCTAACTGCTTAAATTAAAAACAAACTGAAGCTAAAATTCTAGATCATGTAGGGTAAAAGTTTTGTTACACAGGTTTTAGTAATAGTTTCATAAACATGATATTAAAACATAAGCAACAAACACAAAAAGATGAGGTTACATCAAATTGAAAAGGTTCTATGAAGGAAACAAAAGGGTGAAAACACCACTTACAAAATGGGAGAAAAGATTTCAGTTTGTGTTTCTGATAAGCGGTAAATATCCCAAACACATAAGGAATTCTCAAAATAGGCAAAAAAAAAAAAAAAAAAAAAAAAAAAAAAAGAATGCTGTCGCTCCCCCTCTTCGTGGAGGAACGACACAAGACTCTGCGTTGTTCTTTCGTCTGCTCGGCCCTCCCCGGGTTTGCTGCTAGTTCTTCCCGGGTTGGCTACCGTCCCTCCACCTCCGTGGAGGGGCGGGCCCCCTGCCACTTTCCCCACTTCCGCAGGGGAGCGGCACATCGCCAGCCGGCTCTCTCGGGGGCTGCACAGGTGTTCCTTCAGATAGATGTTCCTGGTGCATGTTGTCTCTCTCCTCCTTTATAGTCCTCTTCCACCAATCCCAACTCTGCTACCCACACGCCGAGTACGCTGCTCTCCTCCAATCAGGAGCAGGATCAGCTCCTGCAGGTCATCACTCAAGTTGGCGAGAGGCAGCTGCGTAGAAGTTGTTACTCCCTTCTCAGCGCCATATTGTGGGAGAGCAGATGCATAGAATAAGTCTTAATTCCAGTAACAGTCTAGTCCGAGTTGCTCCCTACAAAATGCGATTTGAAAAATGGACAGAAGACTTTGAATAAACACTTCTTCAAAAACAACAAATGGTCATAGGTACATGAAGAGATTCTTGTTGTTATTATTTATTTATTTGAAAGAGTTACATAGAGAAGGAGAGGAAGACAAAGAGGAAGAGGGAGAGGGAGGAGGAGGGGAAAGAGGGAGGGAGGGAGAGAGAGAGAGAGAGAGAGAGAGAGAGAGAGAGAGAGTCTTCCATTCTCTGGTTCACTCCCCAATTGGCTCCAATGGCTGGAGCTGTGCCAATCCAGAGCCAGGAGCCAGGAGCTTCTTCTGGGTCTCCCATGTGGGTTTAGGGGCCCAAGGACTTGGGTCATCTTCTACTGCTTTCCCAGGCCATAGCAGAGAGCTGGATTGGAAGTGGAGCAGCCAGGACTTGAACCAGTGCCCATATGGGATGCCAGCACTGCAGGCAGTGGCTTTACCCACTATGCCACAGTGCCTGCCAGTCCCTGATGAGATTCTTAATACCATTAATCTTCAGGGAAATGCAAATCAAAGCTACAATGAGAGATACTGTCTCATATCTGTCATGTTAGCTGTTATCAAAAACAAAAAGTGACAAGTGTTGCTGAGGATGGAGAGAAACAGGAACTTTAGGACACTGTGGATGGTCATGTAAAATAATACAGTTAGGAAAAATAGTACACAGTTGCTCAAAATATTAACAATTCTACTTCTGGTTATTTATCCAGAAAATAAAATCAGGTTCTTAAAGATATGTGCATCATGTGCATTACAGCATTTTTTACAAAGCCAAACTGAGGAAATGACATAAGTGCTATTTGGGGCAACACGGATGAATATTACGAATAAGCTAAGTAAAATAGCCTAACAGAATGGCAAATACCAGGAGTCTTCATAAACTTCATGGAAAATGCATATTATGAAAAAACTATGCAAGAGTTTCAAACTGATTTTACCAAATAAACTTATCTTTTAAAAAAAATAGTTTAATCTACTTAGATGGCAGAGTAACAGACAGAGAGGGAAGCGGTGGTGGGGGGAGGGAAGAGAGAGAGAATGACAGAGAATCTTACATCCATTGGTTCACTTCTCACATGCCTACAACCCCTGGGTGACAGGGGCCCAAGCACTTGAGGCATCAGCTGGTGACTCACAGGATGCATTAGCAGGAAGCTGGACTGGAAATGGAGGTGCTGGGTCCTGAACCACATATTCTGAGTATGGGTGTGGAGTCCCAGGTGACAGCTTCACCTGCTGTACCACCCTTCCCTAAAGTTTTAAATTTTATTTCCCATGGATTCTTAAAGCTCCTTAATAATTGTATTATTCTCCTTATAGGAGGTATCTAAATAGTCAAACTCACAGAAGCAGAAAGTGAGGCTGAGGGAAGGGGAGAATAAGGAAAAATAGCTTTGGGTTCTCAGAAAGTGGCCTCAAAACCAGGCTTTTCTATTGAACGAACTCTGTAATATTAATTTTTCTGAATGCTAAAATGAAGGAAAGAAAAAACTTCACTTGAAAATTTTTATCAAAAGCATTCAAGGGGTTGGCACTGTGGTGCAGTGAATTACTGCCAGGGCAGTAAGTGCCGGCATCCCATATAGGCGACAGTTCGAGTCCTGGCTGTTCCACTTCTGATCCAGTTCTCTGCTGTGGCCTGGGACAGCAGTAGAAGATGGCCCAAGTCCTTGAGCCCTTGCATCCACACGGGAGACTAGGAAGAAGCTCCTGGCTCCAGATCAGCTCAGTTTTGACCTTTGCAGTCATTTGGGGAGTGAACCAGTGGATGGAAGACCTGCCCCCCTTCTCTCTCTCTCTCTCTCTCTCCCTCCCTCCCTCCCTCCCTCTCTCTTTCTGGATACCTCTCTCTAGATCTACTTCTCTCTGTAATGCTGTCTTTCAAATAAATAAAATAAATCTTTAAAAAAAAAGCATTCTAAAGTATGCAATAAAAATAGCAAATAATATTATAACCAAGTTAGGTTTAGGGATATGGAGTTGTTTATACACCTAAAAACTAATTCACTTTATCTAGCTATAGGATAAAAATTATGTAATCACCTCATAAATGCAGAAAGGCATTTTTAATAGTCTAATTTTTATCATTTAGTAAAGAAGAAAAGAAAGAAAGATTTCTTATTCTGAACCTCATTATGTAGCAAATAATCCTGGACTCTTGACTGAGAAAGGAATATCTAATAATAATCATATATTCAATTTTGTGAGAGATTTTACCCCCGTATTAACACAAAATGAAACAAAAAATATTGTTAAAATTGGGCAAAGAGAAATCAAAATGTCACTAGTTGGAGATAACATGATTTGAGTATTTTGTTTCTATAGAAAATCTAAAGAAATCATCACAATTTACTTGAGATTGGTCACTGAATAGATCATCATTAAAATCATTGTTTGATATACATTAAAGCAAGTATTAAAAATTAAATAAAAATATATGGTATCACTTTACACAGCATCAAAAACATTGAATGCCCATATTTAATCGAAGAACAATGTGCAGGATTTCTCAAAAGAAACTTATAAGATATTGCTAGAACATAAAATACATAATGATATGTAAAATATATAATGACACCATTTTCATAAATAGAAATAATTGATATTGCTAAGGGGTCAATAACTACCAAATCAATTGATGAATCAACCTATCCAATAAAATTTCAATCAAAATCCTAGCAGGTTATTTGATAGAAACTGGAAAGTTGATTAAAGATTTAAATGGAAATATAGTGAGTCAATAGCAGGCCTTTGTTAAAAACTGAAAAGTTGATTAACAATTTAAATGGAAATGTAATGAGTGAAGAGAAATTAAAACTATCTTGAAAATTTTTGAGTTGGAGTACTTACATTACCAAATCTACCTATACCATCAGTAACAATCTACCATAAATTAAAAATGAGTGATATGGGGCCAGCATATGCTGATAGAAAACAACCCAACAGAGAGTCTAGGAAGACCTATATTATCAGAATGTATTATCAGAAATATATATTATTCCTTTCTCAGTCAAGAGTCCAGGATTGTTTGCTACATAATGAGGTTCAGAATAAGAAATCTTTCTTTCTTTTCTTCTTTACTAAGTATTTTTATCATAAATGATAAAAATTGGACTATTAAAAATGCCTTTCTGCATTTATGAGGTGATTACATAATTTTTATCCTATAGCTAGATAAAGTGAATTAGTTTTTAGGTGTATAAACAATTCCATATCCCTAAACCTAACTTGTTTATGAAAATGGTGTGCATTAATTTACTAGTATTATGACAAATGTGGTATTACCAGCCAGAAGCAAAAGATTTTTACCCCCCTTAATAAATAGTTGTCGAGGCTGGAGCTGTGGCGGAGAGGGTAAAGCCACCACCTGCAGTGCTGGCATCCCATATGGGCACCGGTTAGAGTCCTAGCTGTTCCACTTCCCATCCAGCTCACCTGGGAAAGCAGTGGAAGATGGCCCAAGTCCTTGGGCCCCTGAACCCATGAGGGAGACCTGGAAGAAGCTCCAGGCTCCTGGCTTTGGATCAACATAGCTCCGGCCATTGCGGCCATTTAAGGAGTGAACCAATGGATGGAAGACCTCTCTCTCTCTCTCTGCCTCTGCCTCTATAATTCTGCCTTTCAAATAAAATAAATAATCTTAAAAAAATTAGTTGTCAGTCAAGTGGATAGTAATGGGGAAATATGAATATTGACCAGTAACCCATCATCCACAAATTTCAATTCCAGGTGATTGTCAATTGAAATGTGAATGGTAAAACAACATAATTTATAGATGATAGCAAATTATATTTTTGATGTAACCTGAGTGTAAGAAATACTTTCTTATAGAGGACACAAAATGAATGAACCCTAAAGGAGAAAATTGATAAACTTAATTATATTCATTAAAATGTATCATTAAGAGAGAATAAAAGACAAGCTGAGGGCTCACAGAACATATTTGTCACATGTAAAACTATCTAAGGATTCTAATTCAGAATAAACAAAGAACTCATACAATCCATTTAGAAATATAACCAACCAAAATTGGCATAAGACCTAACCAGACATAGCAAAAAGAAAATTAAAATTTTGCAAAATATAATACTCACTACAGACTAGTCAAAATAGATACAATTAAAAAGATTGGCAATACCAGCTGTTGGTGACAATTTGGAGGAACTAAAAGTTCTACCATTGCTGTTGAGAGTGGTGTTAATCCAATTGCTTTGGAAGTTGGCTTAAACTTAATATAATCATACTCTGTGATCCTAGGTGAAGTAAAATAGAACACCTGAAAAATGTGTACCAAAAAAAAGTGTTCATTTTCAGAACCAATGTGGTATAATAACCAAGTCTGGAAAAAATAGCATTAGGAAGAATAAGGAGCTGTATGCTCAACCATGGAATTTAATATTCAGAAGGTGAAGTGAATGGACCATTTTTCTAATAAATCTCATTAACATAATGTTGAGTGCCAGCACCCAGTCACAAAAGAATATGTGTTATTTTGTTTCTATTTTGTGTGCACTTAAAAACAAGCCAACTGGGGCCGGCGCCGTGGCTCACTTGGTTAATCCTCCTCCTGCAGTGCTGGCATCCCATATGGGCACCAGGTTCTAGTCCCGGTTGCTCCTCTTCCAGTCCAGCTCTCTGCTGTGGCCCGGGAGGGCAGTGGAGGATGGCCCAAGTGCTTGGGCCCTGCACCCGCCATGGGAGACCAGGAGGAAGCACCTGGCTCCTGGCTTTGGATTGGCGCAGTTCTGGCAGTAGCGGCCATTTGAGGGGTGAACCAGTGGAAGGAAGACCTTTCTCTCTGTCTCTCTCCCTGTCTAACTCTGTCAGAAAAAAAAAAAAAAAACAAGCCAACTATTATATGGCATTATAAGTCAGATTACTGATGCTTTATGGAGAGGAGTGGATAGCAATTGAGTTGGGGCACACGTGGAGACTTCTGAGGTAGATACAGTGTTTTTTTTTTTTTTTCATGGCTATTTCCTATTCTTAAATAATTCAGCAAGTTATAATTTGTCTAATTTTTGATATACATGTTATATTGATTCTCAGCCTTTTGGCAATATCAAGAGTTGATATACATGTTGTACCTTGTAAAAATTTTTCAATAAATGCAACTGCATTACATATTAAGACATAATTGAATTAACATTAAAAATCTATGTCAGTAATTTTGGATCTTAAAACATGTCTAAAATTTTGAGGGAAAAGGGAGCCTAGTATTCTAGAAATAGTATATTCATTCCTGTAAGTACTCATTAAGTATATTTTTTGGTATACTAGTTCTGAAAGAGTCCAAGAGAAATTCACAGGCCTCAGGAAACAATGAAACTAACCCAGGAGAGCAATAAAAAAAGTGACAGTTGTGCTAACAGCCTGGAAGCATTTTATATCACCCAACAAGCAGTATGATAAGGAAAGTGGATGCTTTTAAGAATGTGGTAAAATACAAATACTTTCTCTCTGACAACAAGGAAAAATATAGATGTGGTAAAATTCTCTAAGAGATTTGCAAAATTCTATGAGAAAATCATGTTTCATATTGAAGCAAAGTGAAATATATCATTATCTTAAACAAGTGATGGTATTAATAGAATATACTTGACATTGATTTTGAAATATTCTCCTTCAAGTGACTCAGGTTAAGGACATAACGTTACCTTTCTGGGAGTTCAAACATGCCACTGATTTCTGCCTAATCATTACATTTTAATACTGTTTATTAGCTCATAATTTTCAGAACCAAACTATGATGTGAAGCTTTATTACACATAGAGGTCACACTGTAAATGGTACTCAGCACTGTCGAAGCAGTGCAATGCTTGAGAGAGTCTGACTAGTGGTAGAGGTAGAGGCTGTGAAAGCCAAGTGCAAGGATGCAAGGTCGTGAAATTCCTCATCTTCCATGATAAATAACAGAGAGCTGAAGCCTAAAGATACCTTAGGAAATGATTTAAAATGCTTGAAAATGGAGATGGATATCGATGCTGCTTGAGATGCCCTAATCTCATATCAGAGTGCCTGGGTTTGAGTCCTGGCTCCACTTCTGATTCCAGCTTCTTGCTAATGTTCATCCTGGAGTAGAGCAGGTGATGGCTCAAGTACCTGCATCCCTGCTCTGCCTATGTGAGACTGGGGCTGAGTTAGACTCTGACCTAGACTATTCTCACCTATTTTGGGCATTTGGGGAGTGGACCAGTGGGTGGAAGATTTGTCTGTGTCTGTCTGTCTGTCTCTGTTTCTTAAGTAAATAAAAAAGTTTAAATGTAATAAAAATACACAAGGGAGAAGAGGAAGAAACGGGAGAGACATAGATAAAATCTTCTATTGCCTGGGTAATCATAAAGCCTCACCGAATACTGCTTGGTGTTAAGAAAATTAAGATATACAGGCACAAAGACTTTGCTTAATATTTTCTCTAAAAAGCCTAAGGCAGAAAAAAAAATTATTGTCTATGAGGACTAGGAAGTTTGGAGGAGAAAGGACATGAGAAAGATATGAGGGCAATTCTTTGATTTTGTCACTTACTCGTCTCCTTTTTTCTTATGGTTTATTTCTGTATGCTTACATTATAAATATTAATAACTAAGGTTCTCAATTAAAATAATTGTTAAATGAATTATCTAGAAGCAATATAAAAGTTTAAATAGTAGCTCATATATAGAACAAGTGGCTAGAAATATCATGCTGGAGACTTTTATTTTGGTACAACTATCCAGGAACTTTTCTTTTTGCCTTATGTAGTAGGTTTCAAAATTAATTAGCTATACTTTTCAGCACTTCCTGTGTAAAGGTGGATTTTTTTCCCCGTTACCTAGAATCTGGCTGGCCCTATGAAGTTGCTTTGGCCGATGGCAAATTTGGTACAGTAGCCTTGGGCATTTCTTATATATTGAAGCTTATACTCTCTTGCTCTTTTTGGAGCCTGAGACTTGTGTGTGAAGAAAGCTGAGCAGGGTGAATGAGTGATGAGAAGCACATGACCCCCAAGGGCTGGCCAAACTCCAGGATATGAGCCCAGGCTACCATATCGAGCTCAACCTGTCAGATGGCTCACTAGCTTACTACTAAGTGATCCTGACCAAGATCAGTTGAACAATCCCAGATCAGATAAACTGTCCAACCATCCCACTAAATGTGACCTAAGGAAATAGTTATGTTTTGGAGTAGTGGTTTTGTACCAAAAACTGACATACTTAGTATAAAATGGAAGTATTTTGACTATTACTGCCTTGTGCAAAGATTGTGAACAGTAACAAGATTACATTAGATCCTTGAGATATGACTAGAAAAGAAACTTTAATATAGCTTTTGATTAATAGTGTATATTTGATACATAAATCATTAAATACATAGTGAGTATTTCAGAACACACATTTATATGACTTGTCATTGTCCCATGTTTTATGTAAAAATGTTCTTGCTAAAAATACTTGTACTATTTAGATTCACATAAATCTGCCCTGTTTATTCTTTACCTTGCATTGTAATTCAAACCTATCTTGAGATACTTCCAGAATAGAGATTAAATATTGGGTTTTGTCAACTCTAAAATTCACAAGGGAGCATTAAGTAGGAATTCATTTCTTTAACTGAGACAAGAATTAGTTGAACAATATTCAATTAAGTCAAAGGATATTTCCAAGAACTTCTGCATTTTCAGAAATAGTGACAGTTAATGTAGGGATTAACCCAAAAGCACTTTAAAGTTTAGGATCGAGGTATTATCTACATTTTAATGGATTATCAAATTAGAAAACTCTACAGGATAATTTTGATGATGTACATTGCCTAAAGACATCTGCATTAGATATTTAGACCTCTGACAACTGGTTCAAGGGTCAAATATTGCATAATGGTGCTAAGGTAATCCAACAGAAAACAAAAGGTTTTTTAAATAAGTGGTGCTTAAACAATTGAGTATCTCCAGTATAAAATGACAACTTTGGACCTCTTTTTTACACCTTACACAAAAACTTAATTCAGAATGGATTATGGACCTAAAAATAAGAGTTCAAACTCTTTTGCTGTATCTGTCATGGAAGAAGAAAATATAAGAATAAATATTCATGATCCTGGGTTGGATAAAGTCTTCCTAGATATAATACCAAAAGAATAATTGCTAAAAGAAAAGGAAGATATGTTAGACTTCATCAAAATTAAACATTTTTGTACTTCAAAATATATTATGTAGAAAGTGAGAAGATAAGCTCAGAATGGGAGAAAATATTTGCAAATATTACCTAATAAGATTGTGTATCCAGCTCTTTAAACCAATTCTTACAACACAACAGCAAAGAGAGAACCCAATTCAGCAATGATCAAAGGATCTCAATAGACATTTCTCCACTTGAGATGAAATTGGTAAGTACAAGACAAGATGGTCCATATTGTTAGCCATGTGGGAAATACAAATCAAAATCATCATAAGATAACTCTTCCTTTTCAAAAGATAGCCATAATACAAAAACACAGATAATGAGATAACAGTATGAATGAGGATATTGAAGCATTAGAGTCTTTATATATTGCTACTCAAAATATAAAAAGAAAAATAACCTGGCCTCTTCTCAAATGGTTAAAGTTACTGTATGACTTCATGGTTCCACTCCTAAGCACTTACCCCAAATTTATGAAAGCATGGTCTACCATGAACTTGTGTACTATATTCAGAGAAGCATTGTTAATAATATCCGAAAGGTAGAAATAACTCAGATGTCCACCAACTGATTAACAGATAGATAAAAGGTGGCATATCCATACAATGTATTATAATTTGACCATAAAAAATGAAGAAATAATACATGATGTCATGTGGCTGAATCTTGAAAACATATTAAATGGAAGAAACCAGTCACAAAATGTCAGATACTGTATGATTTCTTGTATTTGAAATGAAATCTGTAGAGACAGAGAACAGGTTACAAATTGCCAGGGTTTGGTGAAGAGAGAGAGGGTGTGTGTGCTGATGGATATGAGCATTTTGTGGGGCAGGGGTGGTGCTGATGAGACTGTGGTGATGATTACAAAACTGAATATATTGAAATGAAGAGTTGTATTCTTCAAATGAGTTCCTTTATAGTAGGTGAATTATTTCTGAATAAAACAGCTATACTTTAAAAATCAAATCAGATGACTTATTTCCTTGACCTCACGTGGATAAATTACTGAAGTCTTAAAGACTCTTACTAAATAAAAATGTATTCAAGAATTTGGATAATCAAGGGACATTCACAAAATCCTTCTTTGAGACTGCTTTTTTTTAAGCTGGGTTTATCACACTCAAATCTGCTAACTCAGGACAAACATTCTGATTAATAAAAGAGGAAAGTACTTGGTATTCATTTCTTGGTCAAAAATTGTTAGGCTAAGTCTGACTTACTATATATTCCATATCTGGTTGTCCAAACTATTATTTAAGGGAAGTATCAAGTTATGAGGATTTTTAAAATATCAAATGTAAATGAAAACAGACTAAAAAGTATGTTTTCTTAAGTTCTTTTTTCTATAATACATTCATATGAAAACACATGTTAATATTTCATCTTTGTTTTTTTATTTAGCTTGCCAAAAAAACAGGCAAGGTGTGATATTTTAATCATCTGTGTTGTTTTAATATTCTAGTGACATATTTTTTGTTCCAAGTTCTGCAGAGAGTCATTTCTCAAACAGACATTCTGAGAAGAAATGGGAGAAACTTATATTTTTTTGTGTGAGTCATCAGATTAATCAATAAATACCTTCTAAAAATGGTTTGTGGGAAGGGGAAGGGAGTGGATTGTAAGGAGATAGAAATGAAATGAAATTGCTCATTATTTTTAGAGTAAAGTAAGAGTCATATAAAATATAATCAGCAACCTGATTAGACTCAAACTACTATCCTGAACTTAGCTTGACTCTTAATTTATATTTATTAATTTTTCTCCTCTTAATTGTAAATTTTTCAATGCCAAGTAAAGGATACTAGTTTTCCTTATCCAAATTATCGGTAAAAAGTACAGAATGCTTACTAATAGTTATAACAGTCATGTGAATCCGGCAATAGATGACGTACTGCCATTCAGTCTTCCAAGCATTGTCAGAGGTAGTGATATCCTGTCAGGAATGAAATTGGAGCCTCATGCTTATCAAATTATTGAATAGATCATTTTTGTGAGATTGAGTATATAATGAATCGTTTGCCGAATCTCTTACTTAACAATTATTTAGTAGGTCTACACAATTGTTGGACCTGTGCTAATGATTAGTCTATACAGTGATTTGCAAGTAGGACTAATAGACTCTTTCCAGCTTACTCAAAACCCTGGAAATTTGTGTATGAATGGGTAAATGTAAGTTTCTTGGGGACAAATGAAAGCCTCAAGTGTATTCTAAGCACATTAGTCACGTGTACACGAACAGTGTTATACCAGAGCCTTGGCCTCCTGATGGAGCTGACCCTGTTCTCACTTTTATTCTCCTGAATTATATTCTGTCCATGTTCTCTACCTTATGGCTGGCCTGTAATTTTCTCTTGCGCTCTCTCTCTCTGTCTTTCTCTCTGTCTTGTCTCTCTCTCTCTCTGTCTCTCTCAATAAGAAAACAGCAGCTTTGTCTCATGACCAAAATCTATCCCTGTGTTGTTTTCATTCTTTAACTCTATGTACAACTTCCAGAGCTGAAAAGATCAAGCCTGTTCTCTTTTTCTCCTGAGTAAATTTCAAATGCTCAAAGATAGTATTTAAGTGTGCTTTTTCAGATAAGCCACTTTCTAAACTAAATAAACTTTTTCATCAAATGCGGGAAAATTGTGCAATAGATGAGTGTTATTCATGCATGTTTGCATTCACTCCTCTTCCAGATGTGACAACATGCTGGGGTAACTATCCCCTCCCTAGTTTCATTCTGCGTGGTTTGGGCGGTGCTGACTCTATCACCAGATCCATTTTCCTCAGCCTGGAGTAGGCTTTTAATTGCTTTATCCTAGCTGTAGGGATGGAATTACAATCTAAGGCAGGCCATGAAGTTGAAATCTAGGACTTCTGTTATAACTAATAGGAAGCAAGAAGCTTGTAAGGGCACTTCAAAAAATTGTGAGAAAAATGATATTAAAAGATGAATATATTTGTTGCAGAAACTTTGCAATTCATACATAGTTTTATCATAATATACATTTTCATGAATTTTATAAAGACTCCTCATATGCATGGATTTCAATTCTTTTGTTTCCACCAAAATAACTTAATAAAGTATTTTATGTATCCATGCTTACTGCTGTTTTAAGCTTACTACATCCTTTCTGCTGTGTTGCCAAGAAAAGATGCTGGAGCTGGAGGAATTAGCATCTGCAGAGAGACTGCTGACAGAATGGCACACCCAGAAGAAGAGGGCAGAGAGAGAGATTGAGTTGGTGGTCTCACTTTTCATATACGCAAAGCAATAATGGCTTTCTTATTGAAACAACAACATTTGATTTGTGTTCCATGAATTGCTTCCAAAATAACCATTTCTAAAACCTAATGTTTCTACATTATTCGTAATTTTGGTCACCATTATGAACAACCTTGTGTAAGTTATTATGAATGAAGGGTGTACCATGAAGTTTACATGGAGAGTAATATGTGAATAGGAAATAGGCATTTTAATGGGCAATCAGGTTGGATTCTGTTTGGAGGTAGCCTTTGTAGAGCTTGATTGGCATGCTCAAGTGTTTGGACTTTATGTTATATACAATGGCTACCATTAAAGTTTTCTGAGAGGGGAGTGACACGATGCAATCTGTTTTCTTATGTGTAAAATAAAAGCCTCCAGGGCAGAAGAACTACTCTGTGGGATGACATGCTTAAAGTAAGGAGAGCAGTTATTTGGGTAATGAGTCAGAGGATCTGGGAAAAGATGAATCTGGTCTGTAGCACTTTAATGGTAGAAATAATGAAAATGCTTGTAAAAGAGCAGAATTTCACAACTGATTGATATTGAGAATAATGAAATAAAATGTGTAGCTCTGAGCCAAAGTCTTTTGCAAAATTTTCTTTCTTTGAAAATTTTTTTTAATATTATTTCCCTCACTGGCACTCTATAAAGCTTCAGCTTATTTTTAGTTAATGAAACTAGAAAACATATTCACATATTGTTCACTGAATTACTTTTCAGGAAACAATTGCTGAAGTAAATTTAGATTTTTTATTAGATTTATGCTTTAGTTTCTATTTATATTTACAAATAAACTGAAAAGTTCTTTTTTGATTACATTGAATTATACTTTTTTCCCTAGATGTGTTTATTCTAAAGAAAACCAATCAAAATGAGGGGACATTCAACAATTTGCATTTTATTATGTATTTGTAGTACCTGGGTAAGAATTCAATGCAGAAAGAATGGATTTTCTATGCTTCCTGAGGTCCAGGGCCTCTTCTGGAAAGGCTGTGGCTGTGAGGACTTGAAAGAGTGAGGGTCTGGCATCATCTGGAGGCTTCTGTAATTTAGGCAGGGATGACTCAGAGCCTAGGTTGGGATAACTAGGTGGTTGGGCTCAGCTGGGAATGTCAACTCCAACACTTACCCTTAACCTCTTTGAATGGCTTGGGCTTCCTCACAATATGGCAGGTTGAGACTGAGCTATACTATTACAACATAAAGCATTAAAGAGTGAGCATTCTAAGAGAATGGAAGAGATGGAAGCTGCATGGCTTTAAACAGCTTGGCCTCGGAAGTCTCATAGCATCACTTTTACTCTTTCAGATTAATGATAAAATATATATTTAAAATTTTATAGATGGTTTTATTTCAACCAACTGCTTAATATAATGTTATTCATATCTTTTCAATTATTATTCAGCTACAAATATTAACTCTATTTCATGTTCACACATTCTACAAATATATACTCTATACCTATGGCATGATAAGCATTCTTTGAGGGCAAATGTCTTTACGGCTCACAAGGCAGCTCTGGCTTGTTGCCAGCTGTGCACAGCCTGTGAGCCAAGAATGGTTTTTATATTTTTAAGTTCTTGAAATGAAATCAAAAGAATAATATTCATGATATTTGAAAATTATATGAAATTTAAATTTCAGTGTCCATAAATATTTATGGAAAGGTAGCTACATTCATTTATTCCTTATGTCTAAGATTGTTTTTGAACCTTCCTGGTGGAAATCAGTAGTTGTAATAGAGACTACTACATGACCCACAAAGCCTATACTATTTACTATTTTTACCACTTCAGAAAACATTCGACACATCTTGCTGTAAGGTATCCAATACTGATCAAACAAATATAAACCCTCACTATCTAAAGCTCCTATTTTGGTGAATAAATTGGACAATATACACCTTATATAAGTAAAATATATAGTATGCTAATTAGTTCTAAGGAGGAAAAGTAGTTGGGAAGCCAGTATTTTATTTTATTTATTTTATTTTTTTAACTTTTATTTAATAAATATAAATTTCCAAAGTGCAGTTTATGGATTACTATGGCTTTTCCCCCCCATAACGTCCCTCCCACCCGCAACCCTCCCATTTCCCACACCTTTTCTCATTTCATTTGCATCAAGATTCATTTTCAATTATGTTTATATACAGAAGATCGATTTAGTATAAATTAAGTAAAGATTTCAACAGTTTGCACCCACACCAAAACACAAAGTGTAAAATACTGTTTAAGTACTAGTTATAGCACTAATTCACATTGTACAACACATTAAGGACAGAGATCCTACATGAGGAATAAGTGCAGTGACTCCTGTTGTTGACTTAATAAATTGACACTCTTGTTTATATCACCCTAGGCTCTAGTCATGAGTTGCCAAGGCTATGGAAGCCTTTTGAGTTTGCCAACTCTGATCTTATTTAGACAAGGTCATAGTCAAAGTGAAAGTTCTCTCCTGCCTTCAGAGAAAGGTACCTCCTTTGATAGCCTGTTCTTTTCACTGGGATCTCACTCGCAGAGATCTTTCACTTAGGTTTTTTTTTTTTTTTTTTGCCAGAGTGTCTTGGCTTTCCATGCCTAAAATACTCTCATGGGCTCTTCAGCCAGATCCAAATGCCTTAAGGGCTAATTCTGCATGCTGTTTAGGGCATCTGCCATTCTATGAGTCTGCTGTGTATCCCGGAAAGCCAGTATTTTAGATACAATCTAATCCAATACAATCTCATTTTAACTTGGTTGTATCTACAAGAACTATAATTCCAAGTAAGGTCACCTTCAGAGAATTTAACTTGAACATATCTGTGAAGAACATAATTTAAATTGAAATGCCAAGGTATAGATGTGTAGCAAGACATGTAGCTACTTTTCTCAGATTCTTTCAAGTCTTTTATCTTTACCCCAAGGTGTGGAACCAAAAAGAATCCACAAATGGGGGTGGGGTGGGGTTAGTGTTTGACGCTGAGGAGATGCCCTTATCCAGTGTGAGAGTGCCTGAGTTAGAGTCCTGCCTCTACTCCCCAATACCAGCTTTCTGCTGATGCACACCCTAGGAGGCAGCAAGTGATAACTCAAGTATTCAGGTCACCACCACTCACGTGAGAGATCTAGGTTGAGTTCCTGGATCCTGATTTCAGCCTGGCCCTGTCCCAGCTATTGGCAGCATTTGCAGTATAAACCAGCAGATGAGAACTTTCTTTGTCTCTTTGCCTTTGAAATACATAAAATAAATGAGAAAGAACCCACACATCATGCCACTGCTCGAAAAATTAACAGGGGCTAGTGGAAAGGAAGCTAGCAAATGATGAGAAAGCTCACAGTAAAAAATGGAAACTCTTGGGTGAACAAGGTACGAAGAATGGAAAATCTTGAACAGGCACCAGTAGTAATTTCTTGTGTTTCTGTGATCACTTGCATGGTTGTGGCCAATCATGCATTCTTCTCTGCATCCATCTCACTGTCTGGCTTCATGAGGATAACATTTCTCAGCCTCCTGACCTGTACCATGTGGCTTGCTTGAGACCATGAAATGGGATGAAAGACAGTGTGTCAACTACCAATCATACAAGGCTTTGGTTGTTATTGATTGCCACTTCAGTCTCTGCCATTGCCATGAAAAGAAGTCTGCTGGTTCAAGTAGAATGAAAAACATATCAAGTACAACTATGCCAGTTGCTGCATAGATCTAAAGTGAGGAGCACAGCCACCATATCCCATAGGCTAAGGCAGGATTGTCCACTAGCTGAAAACTTTCCAGGGCTATCTGGAAGAATAATGACTCTTGTTTTTAACACACTGAGTTTTAGAGTGGTTTGTTATATGGCATTATCATGGAAAAAAAAAAAAAAAAAACCGTTACCATAGCATGGAACCTCAGAAGTATTTACCTCAGTCTAGAATGCTAATAGTTTTTTACAAAGGACTAAAATAAGATGACCTAATACTTACACAAGAGTGCAGTCATGGAGAAACTCAAGGGTTAATACATCACACAACTGAAGTAGAATGTCAAGATTAAGGTACGAAATTCTGGGCAATAAGGGAAGCTAGTAGTTCATATATAGTTTTAAAGAAGATTATTTATTTGAAAGGCAGAGTTACAGAAATGCAGAGGTGGAGAAAAGAGAGAGCGAGAGAGAGAGGTTTTCCATCTGCTGGTTCACTCCCCAAATGACCACAAAAGCCAGAGCTGGGCTGATCTGAAGCCAGGAGTGAGGGCAGGAGCTTCTTGGTCTCCCATGTGGTTGTAAGGGCCCAAGGACTTGGGCCATCTTCTGCTTTCCCAGGTGCATTGGCAGTGAGCTGGGTTAGAAGTGGAGCAGCCAGGACTTGAACCAGCACCCATTTGGGATGCTGACACTGTAGGCAGCAGCTTTACTGGCTATGTCACAGCACTGGCCCCAAATATATAGTTTTTTATATGCATATTTTAGTTTGCTCTGGTTGCTGTAATAAAATATTGGGTAGCTTATTTATTTCTCACAGTTCTTGAGGCTGGAAAGTTCAAGATCTGGGTTCCAGTAGGGTTCACTGTCTGGTGAGGGATCTTTTCCTGCCTCACATATGGCTGCTTTCTTATTTTGTCTTCGTATGGCAGAGAGGAGATAGGAGAGAGGGAGAGAAATGTCTGGAATCTCCTACTAGTCTATCTATAAGGACAAGCTGCTATCAGATGAAGGACTCTTACGATCTCATTTAACCTTAAAGACACTATCTGCAATTCTGTCACATAGGTAGGGCTTCAACTTTTGAATTCTGTGGAAACACAATTCAATCCATAATAATACCTTAATTAGGGCTCGTCAGCTCTGAATTCTTCTCAAGTAATAGCGTATGGAAGAGAAATAACTCTTCCTTAATAATAATAGTTCCTTACATTGACATAATGCTTTATATTTTTAACTGTATTATTTATATAATCACTAATATTCTATATGGTGATATAAATAGTTACTGCCTTTGCTGCATAAATGAGAAAGTTAAAATATTTTATAAGTTAGAAAAATAAATGATTTGCATAAAGGGTAAGAATTGTTATGACTCAAGGGCCGGAAACTAGAGTGTACTCCTTTCCAGTATTCTTTCATAATGATAGTTTGTAAGGTCAGATTAAGAAAAGTTGGAGCTTAAAATGGGTAAGCCACTCCTTCTCTAGACATTAGATTTGAGAAGCTACTCTTTTCCAGAGATGAGGATATTGAGGTACAAAAACTTAGATTGGTTTATTCTAACTCAGATGCATGTAGAATCTAGTTACAGCTACCCAGCTCTGAGCTCCCAGCTCATATATCTTAGCATACACAGAGGAAGCAATAACCATTGCTAAATTATCAATGTCCTCTTGTAAATTAGACGTGATGATATTTCATCAACAGAAGATTAGTAACGAGGTTGTATCCTAATGGAAACAGGCAGGTTAACAAATGCTAAAAAGGAAAGATGTAAAGAAGTGTGGCGAGCATAAGAAGAGTAGCAAAAGTTATAAAATTAATTAAAATGCTCAAATTCAACATTAAAATCCATTTCTCCTGAAATTGAAAGCCATTTTGATTTGTTAAGTTGTTGTTTGCATTTATTTCTTTGTCCATGAGAAAGTAGTCCATACGTTGTGACCACGTACCAGGCTCTGTGGTACATGTTACTTAAAAGTGAGAAGCAAGAGGAAAGGCTTAAACGTGGACAGAGAACAATCGGGACACAATGATTATTGAGAAGAACTAAAGTGTGAAAAATAGAAAAAAAGTCTTGAAGAAACACATTTCAGGAGTAAAAGAAAAAGTCTTCATTCAGAATATCCTCACCAGGGGCGGGCATCATGGAGCAGTGGGGTAAGCCACCACTTGAGACTCCCACATCCCACTTCAGAGTCCTTGGCTTGAGTCCTGGCTATTCTATTTCTGACTTGACTTCCTGCTAAAACACCTTGGGTGGTTACAGATGATTACTCAAGTACTTGAGTCCCTGCCACACATGTGGGAGACACAGATGGAATTCCTGACTCCTGAGTTCATCCCAGCCAGCTCCAGAAGTTGTGGGAATTTGGGAAGTTAATTGAGAAGGAAGAGATCTCTCCCTTACTCTTTCTCCCTCACTCTGTTACCCTGCCTTTCAGATCAATCAGTCAATTGATTTTAAGAATGAATGCTAAAAAGATTATCCTCCCCTGACTCACAATCTTAGACAAATTGTTTTCAGACACCTAAATCCACATATGGTGCAACTACACTGAGAAAGTTATTGAAAAATATCCTCTTGTAACGCAGGAAATTGCACAAAAGATGAGAAATGAAATATCCAAGAAGGAAGGGAACATGATGCACAAAAGTAGTGAACAGAAACCCTGGAGTGAAGGAAAGACAAATTCCAGGGCCACAGGGCTGCGGAAAACAGAGATGGATGGGAGCAAGAGCAGAAGTGCTGGGAGAAAGGTCTCCGTGGGAATCAGAGAAGAAATTGTCAGATCATCTGTCAGGGTATGCCTTTTGAAATAAAGGAAACAAAGACAAATGGTAGATTTGATGAAATATTTGGAGAAATCTTTAGAATCGATACACAGAAAACTGGAGAAAAAAGGGCAATTATTAATAAGAAGGAAAATGAAAAGTTATGAAAGATTAGATAGACCATCTCAATGCCTTAATGTGTTAAATGAGTCAGCAGTGACTAATGGTAACTTAGGCAAAATGAAATAAACAGTTGTTACTGATTAACTGTAAATGTTAAAGTAGTTTATTAGTTATCTGTTCCCATATAGCAAATGACCCCTAAGCAATTATTGACGTCACCATGCCTGTGGATCAGTCGTGTAGAAAGTAGCAAAGCTGGACGTCCTTGGCTCAGTCTCTCATGAATTCACATCGAGGTTGACTGGGGATGGTGGTAACTGCCTCCAAGCTCACTAATGTGGCTGTTAGAGAAAGCCTCAGTGGCTCAGTGGTATTGGATGGAAGTGACATCTTCTGACAAGATGGTAGCTGCCTTCTTCCAGTGGGGAAAATGAGAGAAGATGAGTGAATAAATACACTGGAAGCCACACTGCTATTTTATGATTTTTATCCCCAAAGTCAGAACATTGTCAAAACTGATCCCTGGGGCCAGCAATTGGTATAGCAGATTAAACTTCCATCTGAGATGCCAGCATCCCATGTCCCAGTGACCGTGCCCGTTCCAGTCCTAGCTGCTCCACTTCTGACCCAGCTCTCTGCTAATGGTCTAGGAAAAGCAGCCAAAGATGGCCCAAGTGCTTGGGCCCCTGCCACCCATGTGAGAGACCTGGAAGAAGCTCCTGGCTCCTGGCTTTGGCTTGGTCCAGCCCTGGCTGTTGTGGCCATTTGGAGAGTGGACCAGTGGATGGAAATCTCTCTCAGTCTCTAATTTACTTTTCAAATACATAAATACATATTTTTAAAAATTATTTAATTTTTTTTATTTGAAAGGCAGAATTACAGAGAGAGGAAGAGAGAAAGACAAAAAGATCTTCCATCCATTGGTTTGCTCCCCAAATGACCACAATGGCCAGGCATGGGCCAAGCCAAAGCCAGGAGCCCAGTTCTGCTTCTGGGTTGCCTACCTGGGTGCAGGGGCCCAAGTACTTGGGTCATCTTCTGCTATTTTCCTAGTTGCATTAGCAGGGAACTGAATCAGAAGAGGAGCAGCCAGGTTTTGAACTGGCATCCATATGGTTTGCTATGCCACAATGTTGGCCCCAATAAATGCATCTTTAAAAAATTGGTTCCCCTTATTTCATGTGTTAGGAGCAAATTATGAGTTCCAGTCCTCACTCAAGGGGAGGAGGATGCAGCCCAGAAAGGAGCATCAGAGAATTTGTGAGCATAATTTTATCTTTTTAAGATGTATTTATTTATTTAAAGCAGTATGGCAGAAAGGAGAGGGAGAGGGAGAGAGTGAAAGAGGGAGGGAGGGAGACAGAGAGAGATTGAGAGAGATTCTGTTGTGGGACGGTCCCTGGCTATCCTTGGTCAAGGTTGTCACCTGTATGTAAGAAAGAATTCAAGGAAGGACATAGAGGTGAACAGGAATGTGATATAAGTACACACTCGCAGAATAGGTATGGGCAAACAGCAGAGAATGAGTTGCAGTCAACAAGGTTCCAAGCTGTCTTTATACCACTGGGAGGCATAGGGGGTGGTGTCTGGGTCAGGGCTTCTTTTAATATTCGAAAGTGGCAGAGTTTGAGATGGGGTCCATTACTGTGGCCTTTTCTTGAAATCTTGGAAGTATTAAGGTCTGTGTGATGGGAGTTGGAATGTGGGCCATTTTAACTTTATTTTAATTACATTCTAATGATCTAAGCATCATTGTAAAGACAGAGCTGCAGCCTTATATTGAAGATTTCTAACTGGCACTGGTTCCAAGTTGCAACACAACAGTTTCTGCTACTCAGAAGGGGGGTGGTTTGAATGGTGCATGGAAGGCGGTTTTGGACAGTGCATGAAAAGGACATTTGAATGATGCAGACTAGGCTGTTATGTGTGCTGGCTGATGCTGCAATGCGGGTTGCCCAGGACTATCAGGCCATAAGTTTTGCTGCCATGCCACAGACTGGGCCAGGTAGCGGGGTGGTGCTGTCAAACCTCAGCTCCTCTTGTTCTTACTACCACCTAACCTACATCACCTTTTCTCCACTTTGAGATGTTCAACCCTTAATCTTAATGAGAGGTTGAGGGAGGAAGTTTCGATTTACATAATTTCTGCATGCTGTGTCAGGGTATCATTCCTGCTTAGCCAGGGAATGAGAATCCCTTGCCAGCTGATCTAGACAATTAATTCAAAGAGTATTGGCTTGCTGCCAGTCATTAGCAATACCTAGAATCCCTGTATGACCATCATTTTTTACATGAAACTCTTTCAACCTTAGAACAGAAAAATTTTATAATTAAGATGAGTGTACATGGGCCAAAAAGGAATAAGAATAATAAATTTGTTGGTGAGAGGAGAGTACTTTTTAACTACTTGCCAAATGGTGAAAACTGAGGGACTTCCCTTACCAAAATGATGGGACAGCTGGACTTGGTAATAAATCCTTTTGCTATTTTTTGAGCCCATTTGTGTTCATATAAATGCAGTATGTTTGATGAATCACTGCACATATTCCACCTTGTCTTAGTTGTCGGTAATCAAGGGCTTGCTAGGGAACCTAAAGAAGCATGCAGTTGCTATGGGGCCTGGCCCCTTGATTGGGCTAAATTGCCTGAGGCAGTGGACAGGTTATCTTTAGGCAACTTCATGGACTATGGTAAGATACTCTCCCAATATGATGGGAAATCTTACCAGGGATAGTCTCCTGCCAATAGTTTCCAGAGAAGAAGATAAGAAATAGAAAAACATGTCATTTGGGAAGTGTAGCAGCCATAATGTCTGTCTCTCTAGAGAGAAATGCATGGCTAAAGCAAAATGTTTACTTATATTCTAGGTGCCTGTGAAGACTGAAAGGGCTCTTAGCATTTAGGCTGCAGTTGGTCAGAGGAGAATCCCTCTCTCCAATTTTTTTTTTTTTTTTTTTTTTTTTTTTTTACAAATGAGGTCACCCAGGGAGATTGATTGTCTGTAATTCTTGGAGACTGGCAGTGGGAGAACCATGTTGCCATATTCTATCAGAGTCTTCTGTGCCTGACCTAAATTGGTAATGTTTTATTTGATCTTTTGTATCTGCATCAAAGAGGATGTCAGGCAAGCAAGGGTCTCCCATACAGCACCACAAAAAGGGCAATGTTTTAAGGTGGCTTTGGGTTCCATCCTCATCCTAAGGAGTACAGTGGGCAATGGGTTGCTATAGAGGCTGAGGTGTTGGAGCCATTTCCAGAATCTTCTTGGAGCCTTCTTTGCTACCCTATCTGCCAGCGCATTTCCTCTGATGATAGAGCTGTTCCCTTTCAGGTGTCCCCTGCGATGAACAGCCACTCTCAGAGTTCCCACATCAATTAGAATATCTTACCTGTGTGATGGTCATGTCCACAGACAGAACATGAAGGAACTTGGATTCCCTTTCATAGCTGAGGGTGCCTCTCTTGTTTATATTAGGGCAAGAGCTCTATGGGCTTTTCAGGTGGGGATTGGAAAGAGGGCCATGAAGATCTGGAGGCAGGCATTTCTGACCCTCTTTTGCTGTCTCTTACAGAAGAATTGGAGTTGGAGGGTAGTTTTAAAACTGAGGGTCCCATCTGGTGGCAAGGTTTCTCCATTCTCTAGCTTACAGCTTGAATTGTGGCCAGTCCTACAAAAGAAAACAAGCTTTTTCTTGTTTAGAACATTGAATTCAAGGGTTTCATAATTTTTTAAACTATTAAAACCTTTGCCATCTTTTTTTAAGATTTATTTATTTACTTGAAAGGCAGAGTTACAGAGAGGCAGAGAGAGAGAGAGAGAGAGAGAGAGAGGGAGGGGGGGATCTTCTATCCTTTGGTTCACTCCCCAGATGGCTGCAACAGCTGGAGTTGTGCAGATCCGAAGCCAGGAGCCAGGAGCTTCTTCCCGGTCTCCCACGCAAGTGCAGGGGCCCAAGGACTTGGGCCATCTTCCACTGCTTTTCCAGGCCATAGCAGAGAGCTGGATCAGAAATGAAGCAGCTGGGACTCAAACTGGAGTCCATATGCGACCCTGGCACTGCAGGCAGCGGCCTTACCTGCCATGCCACAGCACCAGCCCAGGTTTTCAGTTTTTAAGAAGTAACCTAGGGTGAGTCCATGGCAATGGTTGTTTGACCCATGTTTGAAACACCTCCTATGACTTAGGGCGAGAAAAAGAAAATAGGTGTGGCATGGCTCTCCAAGAGCCCCTTTTGCCCAGGCATCCACAGCCCTTGGAGCTTTGGTTTTGCCAGGTGTCTGCAGGCCCTGAAGCTGTCTGTAACAGTAGACTAGGTTAGATCTGGTATCCCAGGATCTCACCCACATGGTTTGGCACCCCAGATGTCCCCAGTTGGCTCCCTTATGGACTGAAGTGGACTTGGTGTCCCAGGTCTGGTCTGGTCTGGTCTTGTCTGGTCTTGTCTTGTCTTGTCTTTCTTTCTTTCTTTCCTTCTTTCCTTCTTTCCTTCTTTCGACAGGCAGAGTGGACAGTGAGAGAGAGAGACAGAGAGAAAGGTCT
Organism: Oryctolagus cuniculus; assembly: GCF_964237555.1. Taxonomy (NCBI): domain Eukaryota; kingdom Metazoa; phylum Chordata; class Mammalia; order Lagomorpha; family Leporidae; genus Oryctolagus; species Oryctolagus cuniculus. The sequence goes on from NC_091442.1 coordinate 37,144,320, forward strand.
TCCTTTGCCGTTGGTTCACCCTCCAATGGCCGCTGTGGCCGGCACACTGTGGCCAGCGCACCGCGCTGATCCAATGGCAGGAGCCAGGTGCTTCTCCTGGTCTCCCATGGGGTGCAGGGCCCAAGTACTTGGGCCATCCTCCACTGTACTCCCGGGCCACAGCAGAGAGCTGGCCTGGAAGAGGGGCAACCGGGACAGAATCCGGCACTCCGACTGGGACTAGAACCCAGTGTGCCGGCGCCACAAGGCAGAGGATTAGCCTAGTGAGCCACGGCACCAGCCCAGGTCTTAAATACAATTGGTAGTGCCCAAGAATCCTTGAGCTCCTTCATTTGACCTGGGCATGTGCAGCCCTGGGGCTTTCTGTGTGGAAGGGGATGTATGGGGTTGGTCATGAGAGATTTTAGACCTCAGCTTTAATACCTCAGCAAGGCTAAACACACTAGTTCCAGCCAGTAGTGGTCCTTTATGACCATTAAGATAATTCTGGAAGTAATCTTTGAAGAGTGGGTAGAGGGGCCCTTCTTCCAGAGAATACAGAGGAACTTTTCCATAGAATATGCCTTAGAATGCCCATCATTGATGTCTCAGGAATACATCCAGATTCTTTGTTCTGGCTTTCACTATGGAGGATAGAAACACTATTTAAAAAAATAGAAAAAAAAAAGTAAACTGGGGGTGTGACAGGATTGTTGGGTTTGTGGAATGGGAGGATGACCATATACCAAGCAATTTTCCACAGAGACAGCACAGGTGCTCCAGGGTCAGAGAGTAGCAGATTTACTTGCCATACATAGGCAGATACTAACTGCCTGGGGATCAAACAGCTCATTGGTAAGGGTAACAAAACATGCAACATGGCACTCATCTAAAGAAACAAAAAGGCATCCATGGCCAGGTGATAAAGCCAGAAGATTCCCTGAGCACTGCACAGTTGAGGAAGCCATTCTTAAAGTTTCCTTGTATTACACTAATATTGCAATACTTTGAGAGTTGCAGGCCTAAAGGAAGAAAATAAAATGTTAATGTGATTTTTCTCCTCACCTTGTTTTCCAAAGGGAAAGGAAGAGAATGGGAAGAAAGGGTAAATAAGAGAGAAGAGATAGGGAAGGCAGCAGAGAGGAGGAGAGGAGAGTGCAGGGAAAGGAAGGTTGGTACATCATGCCATTTAACTGGATTCAAGTCTCAATTCTGATTCTGACCCAGCTTTATGCTAATATGCACCCTGGGAGGCAACAGGTGATGGATGAAATACTGAGGTCCCTGCCACTCTTCTGGAAGACCAAGATGGAGTTCCTGGTCCTCAACCCTGGCTGTTGCAGGCATTTGGGGAGTGAAACAGCATATGGGGAAAAAAAAACTCTCTTTTTTTTCTGCCTTTCAAATGCATAAGATATATTTAAAAATAAAGGGATATTTATACATTAATTATAGAAAAGCTTGCTTAATATCTGTTGAATGAATTAATGTATTTCCAATATTCAGTTCTCCAGTGCAAGCCTATCGTTTTTCCCATATATATATATATATATATATTCCTGGGCAAATCTTAACCACACAAGAAAAAAAATCTCTTTAATTTCCATTTTGTGTACATTTTCATCTTTGTTGCCATGGCACCAAACACTGCCTCAGAAATAGAATTTTTTTGGATAGGTATCTATCCAGGGCTAGGCTGTGTGCTGGAGCAGAAGCCATCGTTTTCTCTTTAACATGGCTGCAGTTGGGTATCTCTCTGGTCCTTGGGTTCTGGTTCTGTTTAATGTTCTCCCTTCTCTCAGACACCCACAGGGACCAAAGGCACCTACCTGAAAACATATTTTCTCATTTCTCTCTCTTGTTGGGCTGTGCTGTTATGAATATGTTAATTAAGTTTCCCATACCATGTTGTGCACAGCTGTTTGTACATACATTCAGCATGATTGAATGACAGAAATGACCTAAAGTGGAATATACAAGTAAAGAGCTTTATTTTCCTCCTGTAACAATTTATAAGGGAATACTTTGTGCTGTCTCTCTCTCTCTCTCTCTCTTTTTTTTTTTTTTTTTCAATTCAGCCATCTTTGCTGTGGCTTTTACCCTCACTCTTGTTTGTGTCAAGATTTCAAGATGGCTACCCCACCTCCAGCACTGCTTCTGCATTCTTATCAGAAGCAGAAGAGACAAGGCCAGATATGCAAACCAGCCACGTCTTTCCCCCTTTAAGCAGCTTACTCAGAATCCCCAACCTGTGACTTTCACTTAGCTCTCTTGACCAGAACTGAGTGATAGAACCAGTATAAGGAAGGCTGGAAAAGTCAGCTTTTCTTTTCCATTGTTACAGTTTGACACACAGTTCTGTTTGTCTAAGAGTGTACATGTTGGATGAGAAACTCAGCGTGGCCACAGGAGAGAATGAGAATGAAGTTTGAAAGGAAGTTTATTATGCTCCTGGGTCCTAGATCCGGGTCTCTGTGCACCAGGCAGGGCCATGGTGGAAAGCACCAGTGTAGTCAGGAGGCAGAAGACAGGAGTTGGGAGGGTATCCAGGCCAGAGTCTTTGTGGTTCTCCACGAGAGAGGCAAGGAGGGCAAGGAGGGCCGTCGAGGACTGGCCAGTTTGAGAATGCTTGGACTTCCAGACAGGGGGTTGCTTCCAGTTGGCTGACACCTGCCCTGTGATGGTTTAAAGTAGGGATGACCTTGGGTTACTGTATGAGAATTCAGAAGAGGAGGTAGTTAGGGCTGTTGATTCAGGATTGGTTGTTTTCTGTATGAGAGATGTTCATGGCCTAGCCCCTTACGAAGTCTGAGAATTGTCTAGCCCTAGGATGAGAAGTCTCTTCCTGCCAGCAAGCTTTTAAGATGTCAAAACATCATAAAGCACAGAAAATAAAATAACATGATTAATATACTGCTACAGCAAATTGTTTGCAAAACTGACAGCAATTATCACTCTCCTTTTCTTGCGACTCTCTTGCTCCCCGTGAACCTTCTCTTGATAACAGGTGAAGTCTATTTCTCCACTCTTAGGTGTGAGCCTGCTTTATAATTTGCTTTGGCCAATAGAATCAAGTCCGTGATGTTGTGCCAATTCCTAGCAGAGGCTTCTTAGCCCATTTTTCTGCTACTGTAATAGAATAGGGCAGTCTCTTCAGTGTATAAGAATAGAAGCTCCTTTGGCTCCTGGTTCTTGAGGCTGGAAAGTCCAAAAACATGGCAATGGCATGTTTCATGGGACTTCTTGCTGCATCATGACACAGCAGAGGACATCACAGGGCGAGAGGACAATGGGGACAAGCTCCTCCCTTTTGTAATTAGCTCACTCCTGTGATAACTAAACCAGCACTCCTGCAATAAGCACATTAATCCAATCCTGAGGCTGAAGTTCCCATAGCCCAGAGACCTCCCATGAGGTCCCATCTCTTAATACTGTTACAAAGTCATTTACATCTCAACATGACTTTCAAATCATAGCAGCTTCAAAGCAGCTTGGAGGCTTTGTCTTGCTCTCTGGGAACACTATTGATCCACCCTTTGAAGAAGTCTGGCCTATTCTTCTGGATGGTAAGAGCCACAATGGCTCAGTCACCCCCATCACTTAGCCAATAACTAGTCATTCCCTGCGAGTAAAGTTGCTGCACTGAATAGCAGGTGATATCTCATGGATGAAAGAGGCCAGCTAAGATCTAAAGAACCACCCAGCTGAACCTGGGCTCTATTGCTGACACACAGAATTATGAATGGCTGTTGTTTTAAGCTGCTACATTGTGGGATGAATGATAAAGCATCAAAAGCTAACTGATGCAGTTGCCCTATAAATATAGGACTGTATTAGGAAAAAACATAAAGATATTGGTTAGAGTTTTAGCTAATAAAAAAGTTTAAATTTTAGGATTTACCAATATATTCTGATGCTGTGGTATTCTTGGACTTAATGAATTGATTTTTTAAAATTTTTTGCTAATTCAGTAAATATAATAATTTGATACTCTTTTCAAATGAAACTGAAAGTTTTGGGATGCATAGTGACTGGGGGTGTGTGGAGCAGTTCCAGGGCCCTGGGCCTCCCTCACTTTCACACTCAAGGGAACATTGGCAACCATCATGGGGGTGTGGGCCATCATCAGCTTCTGATGTTCTCATTTTTATTGTATATTGTTTAACTCATGCCTGGGGGCACTAATGTTGAGAAAGGAGGATAAATAAATACTGATTTGGGAAATTAATTAGATGCACAAAAATCTCATTAAGATTATCTTTACCAACCTATGAGATACAGATATATTACCTACAAATGTTCTTCATAAAGTTCATGGAAAAGTGGAACTAAAATATAAGCATATTTTTGTGTGAAATATTTTTGAATTCTTATATTTTTTGTAAACATTTTTATTAAATATTGTCAGACATATGAAGTTGTACATAATTGGGGGGAATGTGATATTTTCATATACACATACATTTTGCAGTGTGCAGTCAAATGTTTAATTTGAAATTAATTATTTCAAATATTTAACATCCTTTTATGGTAAAACATGCAAAATTCTATCTTCTAATATTTGCTTTTTATGTAGAAATAGTAAATTACCATTATCTGTAACTACCATAATACATGTTTCTAGTGTTTTTTGAAGACTTCCTTGTGCATTAATTTCATTTTTTGTACCAAAATAAACTTATTTCTTAATTCCAGTTTTCCACAAACATTTTCAAGTATATTCATCCATAGTTCTTATTTAGCATGGAAACTTTAAATGGGACCTCAAGAGCCAGTGCTAAATAGAAATTAATATATGACAATAACTATTATATCTGATTAACATGTCATTTGTTAAAATAAGGGACAACCACGCTTACATCATGTAATCTGGAAATATATTTTTTAAACATTTATTTATTTATTTAGAAAGAGAAAGAATATCTTCCATCATCTGGTTCATTCCCTGGATGGCTGCAACAGCCAGTGCTTGCCAGGCCAATGCCAGAAGGTTCACCAGGTCTCCTATATGAGTGCAATGGACCAAATACTTGGTCCGTCTTCCACTGCTTTTCCCAGGCCATTAGCAAGGAACTGGATTGGAAGTGGAGCAGCCAGGGCATGAACCAGCACCCATAAGGCTGCCAGTGTCACATGTGGCAGGCAGCTTTACCTGCTACACCACAACTTCAATCCCAGGAAGAAATACTTCTCAATATGCATCAGACAGCTTCTCTTGAGTTTTCTCATTTTAAAACTTCACAGAAAAATTACAAAAGTTAATTTTTTTTAAATATAAAATGTAAGGGTTCCAAAGATCAGATCACAAAAATTAGTATTTGATGATATCTACATTGAGTGCCCTGATATGAAATTCTATTTTGTTTCCTAAAGTTTGTTTTTATTTATTTGAAAGGGAGAGCAACATAAAGGGAGAATGAGAGAGATCTTCCATCTGCTGGTTCTTTCCCCAAATGCTTTCAATAGCTAGAGATAGGAGAGGCCAAATCCCGGAACTACGAAATTCATTCTAGGCCTTCAGTGTGAGTGGTAAGAATGCAGCTACTTGAACCATCATATGCTGCCTCCCAAGATGTGCATGAGCAGGAAGCCTGCTCAGAAGTGAAGGCAGGACTTAAACCCAAGCACTCTAAGATGGGATGTGGACATTCCAGGTGGCACATTTCATTGTACCATGATGCCATCTCATGTTTGTTTGTTTTTAAAGATTTATTTTATTTATTTAAAAGAGTTACAGAGAAAGGTAGAGCCAGAGAAAGAGAAAGGATGATCTTCCATTCTGCTGGTTCACTCCCCAAATGACTGCAACAGCCAGAGCTGAGCTGATCCAAAGCCAGGAGCTTCTGGGTCTCCCACACTGGTGCATGGGTCCAAGGAGTTAGACCATCTTCCAGTGCTTTCCTAGGCCATAGCAGAGAGCTGGATCAGAAGAGGAGCAGCCGGGACTCGAACTGCACCCATATGGGTTGCCGGTGCCGCAGGCTGGGGCTTTAACCTGCTGCATCTACAGTGCCAGCCCTTGTGGTTTTTTGTTTGTGTGTTTTTTAAAAGTATTTATTTATTTAAATTGTGTGTGGGGGAGAGAGAGAGAGAGAGAAAGGTGTGTGTGGGGGTGGGGGAGAGGGTAGGGAGGGAGAGAGAGAGAAACACTTCTAGCTACTTGTTCCCTTCCCAAATGCCAGCAAAGGCTGAGATTGGATTAGGGCCAATGTCAGCAACTGGGAACATGGTCCAGGTCTCCTGGGTGACAGGAACAACATTATTCGAACTCTGTTACTGCTGCTTCCCACAATCCACACTGGCAGGAAGCTGGAGTCAGGAGCCAGAGTCAGGAATTGAACCCATGTATGCTGATGTAGAATACAGCATTTTAACTGCTAGCCTAAATGCCTGCTCCTCCTATATTGTATTTCACACTATAGTTTTATAGATATATATTCATTACCAAAGCTAATTATGATATAACTGTTATTTAAATGAGGGAATTTTAAACTGTATGTATGATGTATAATCATTAAATAAAATATATTGCAGGGTTTTTCAAAAACACACAGAAAACAGACTTAAAAGATTTTATTTTGTTGCAAAAATGTTTTTAAATTTTAAATTGTGTATTTTTATTTGAGAGGCAGATACACACAGACACATACATATACATATAGATACACAGAGAAATAGATTTCCCATCTACTGTTTCATTCCCCAAATGCCTGCAGATTCTGTTGGCTAAGACAGAGCCAATGCCAAAATGTAGACTACAACCCAATGCCACATGGGTGGCAAGAACCCAGTTACTTGGGCCATCACCAGTGCTTCTCAGGGTTTGCACTAGCAGGATCCTCCAAATATCAGACCATAAAAAGTGGTATTTGGTGATGTCTACACTGAGTTCTCTGATATAGAGTCAGGATCTGAGTTTTGAACCCAGATACTCCATCTTGAGGAAGGGCATCTTGACCAGTGAGTTAACTGCTAGGCCAAATATCTGTTCCTGCTGCAAAAATTTTTCAAGTTCTCTCTCACAGAAGCTTTTTACTGGCATAAGCCTTTTAAGGGCTGTCTTCTGACCTGTGTGATTTATTCCCACCAAGGTAGTGACTCTCTAGGAGAGCCCTGACAGGAAAGAAGTCAGGTTTGGGCTGGTCAGTCAGGTGAGATGTAGAGGAGGCAACTCAGGCCAACACAAGAAATAATGGAAGCAATTTATCACTCAGAGATCCACTAGAAGAGAGGAGAGCTGTTGAGGGATGACTGGGAGGTCAAGGGGGCTCTGTGCTCAATCAGGAGAGGGAGAAGGCGAGGGAATGGGAGAAGGAGGGGTGTGGGGAGGGGGAGAGGAAGAAGGAGGGAGGGAGAGGGGGAGGAGAGAGGGAGGAAAGATGTTTTCCCTTGGGGAGTTCTAATTGATGGGTGTGGAAGAACCAGCCTTGAGTTCCCAGGTGCTGTCCTGTGACTTAGGAATGGCCATCATGGCATCTTTACACAGTGCATGGGTGAATCCAGTAGTTTGTGAGTTACCAGAATATGGTGGTATCTGGTTTGACCTTGGGGTGGAGGAAGTAGGGAGCCAAATTCTTTGAAATTCATGCATAGAGGTGTCTCCAGAAAGTAGATGGACAATGTGTATTATGCAAAATAAATAACTGTTCACAGACTTCATTTCTTTTTGTCATAAAGTAAACTTTTAAATTCTACTTTTTCATAAACTTTTTTGAAGTACCCTCCTGTGGTGTATGTGTGTATATATAGTTAAAAGGTAAAAAAAATTCCTTAGGCCAATTATATCAAGTAGGGTTTATTTGAGCAAAGAACAACAAAGCAAAGATGATTTACTAATTGGGCAACTCTCAGAACCACAGCAGGCTCTGAGAACTCCAACCACTGACAGCATCAGATAGCATTTATAGAAAAACAGAAGTGAGGCTTAGAAAACAACTTAATTGGGGCAGGCATTTAGCCTAACAGTTAGGATTCTGGTTAAGATGCCTGCATCCCATACTAGAGAACCTGGGAGTGATGCTTAGCTCTGGTTCCTGACCCCACTGTCCTGCTAATATGAACTCTGCAAGGCAATGGTGATAGTTCAAGGAATAGAGCTTCTGACATCCATATAGAGATCTGGAATGAGTTCTCAGTTCTTGGCTTCAGCAGGCTTTCAGGGGAGTGAACTAGCAGATGGGAGTACTCTCCCTCTCTCCCTCTCCCTCTCTGTCTCCCTCCCCCTCTCCTCCTCTCCCCCTCTCCCCCTCTCCCTTCGTGTGTCTCTGTGTGTGTCTCTGCTTCTCAAATAAATAATTTTTTAAAAAACAACTTAATTAGCCTCAGCTTAGCTGCTCAACTAGCCAACTGCTTATAGCTTAATTAATTAATTGGCTATAGGATCTCCTGTAACCAACACAAGTTCAGTTATTGTGATTAAACTCAATCTTGATTTGGTCCGTTGGGCCTAGTGCTGGTACCTAGACCAAATCAGTGGCCTCTTAGAGATTTTATTTACATTTTATTTAAATTTTTATTTAAATAGCTGCCTAATGTAATTTATTTGTTATTGTTTCTCCAGCATAAACACACGAGTGTACATATTGGCCCCATGGTTGATGGAGGGTACTGCTGATGGAACAGTGAGATGTAATGATGCTGATGTGTTAATGTACAAATACAGAGCTGCTGTGGTTCTCCAGGACTTTGCACAGTTTATTTCACCCATAAGCTTGAAGGTGCATCTGTCACTTGGCATTGACAGAAGATGAGCTAGACGCGGAATCAGTGAGATCTAAGCTGTCTGCCCTCTCCCAGGTCTTGGTTTCCTTGGTCTGAGAACCCACTTTTCCCCTCATGTATTACTACAGGATGTTACTTCTTCCTTTTTTGAGGTTATTTAATTCAAACAGAGTTACAGAGAGAAGGAAACCCGGAGAGAGAATGATCTTCCATCTGCTGATTCACTTCTCAAAAGTCAGGGGCTGGTGCTGTGGCATAGCAGGTAAAGCCACCCCCTGCAGTGCTGGCATCCCGTATGGGTGCTGGTTTGAGTCCCAGTTGCTCCACTTCTGATCCAGCTCTCTGCTATGGCCTGGGAAAGCAGTAGAAGATGGCCCAAGTCCTTGGGCCCCTGCACCCATGTGGGAGACCTGGAAAAAGCTCCTGGCTCCTAGCTCTGGATTGGCACAGCTCCAGACACTGCGGCCTGCTGGGGAGTGAGCCAGCGGATGGCCAGCTCTCTCTCTCTGCTCTCCTTCTCTCTCTGTGTAACTCTGACTTTCAAATAAATAAATGGATAAATCTTAAAAAAAGAGAGAGAGAGAGAGAGAGAGAAAGCATCTGTTGATCTCCTGGTGATTCAATAGGGAAGTGCTGAAATTTTCAGAGGTTGAACAGGACAAAGAATAATGAAGGCCAGCTTCTTGATTTAAAAATCACAGGGGTAAGGGAAGTCTGGAGTTTCAATCGCCTTTGAAGTTCCATGCCAGAAGCCATTTTAAATTAATTAATGTGAAACAATAGCACTTTGTGCGGATGCAGTCAAGCCCTCATATAAGGAGGTCCACATGCTTTCCAGCTAAGGGCTCTATGCATCTGTCCTGACTTACCATGGGCCTGCTCTCTGAACAGCCCCATCTGTGGCGGGCCTGGTTTCTTTGCTTTTTTTTTTTTTTTTTTTAAGAGCAGTCATTAGGGCAGAGAGGAGTCATGTGGCTCCCACAGCTTCCTAAAACACTGGAAAGAAAAATTAATGAGGAGCCAACACTGGAATGTGTTTCCAAGTCGCTCAAAATAACATTGCATCCTGAAAGCACAGCTGAGATTTTCCCAAACAACAGCAAATGCACTGTCTTCAGGTACTTACTCCCAGCCGGCACACCGCCAGGAGCAATTGAAAGCCCCACTCTTCTCAGGGAGGCCAGACTGTCACATATAGAAGCAGCCATGTACAATTTTGCTGTTCTCATAAGCTTATTTATGACTTGGGTTCCATGTCAAGGGATTAGAACATATTATTTGTGCTGTTCACAAATCTACACAGGGCACATAAATGTTTATCTGTAATAGAAAAATCAAATATTCATTGACGAGAATCAGAAAGGACTAATTTGATATGTTCATACTTAGAGTAGAGGGATTCTCAGACTTGGGCGCTAGTTATCTGGTAATCATACTAAAAGGACTAAAGGTAGGGGAATAGAGGTCTAGACAGCTATATGGATGAGAATGTTTTAAAGTAAGGTCACAATAGAAGCAGACACTCAGGTGTGGAGTGAAGATCTACATGTGAGAACAGATGAAGGAGATGAGAAGGGGCAGGGATGGCAGGAGGCAGGATGACATAACACAAGATCTAGGTGAAGGGGGGGACATTTCCATCACAATGGTGTCATTTGGGCTGGTGTATGATACAGTTAAGGCAAAGCCCTTACCACAAAGCCTGATGCACAGCAAACTTGTACTGGGGGGCTTTTATGGATGAGGCACGCTACTCTGTGCTTTTAATGCAAATTATTTAATTTTCAGAGCAAATCCACAGGACAGATGTTATGATTATCACCATACACATGAAGTGATTGGGGACAGAGAAGGTGTGTTACTCACCTAAAATCACATAACTGCTACCTGAGAATTCATTTAACTGGTCCTCTGCCTCATTATTAATGCTAATTGACTGTTGATACTTTTTTATTATCAGTTATTAATAATAATACTCTATACTACTATTACTCCATTCAACTCCTTTATGCTGCCTGCAAATGCTCACTGTTACTATTAGTGTTATGGTGTTATTATGAATGCTGTTACTAATACTGGAATTCAGGCTACCAGAGTTTAGATTTTTTTTCTTCCATTTCCTGATTATATGTTTAAGCTACTTAGATAACCTTTCTTAGCTGGTATTCTCACCTAGAAAACAGATTCATTTTAATATTGTGAACACGAAGATCTTAATAGATGTATTTTTAATCCTTTCCTTCTGGGTACATGTTAGGATTATATTTACCTATCCTTTCTAAAGGCAGATGCCTCTACTTGATTTGCATTTGGCCAATGAAATGTGAGTAGAAGTGATTAGTATAATTCCTGTCATTCCTAGATGCTTTATTAAGAGCCAGTGAACATCCACTGTCCCTGCACTGATAATCACAATGGAGAGCTGTCACCCAAGTCTCTGGGTAAGTGTATGAAGCAGAGCCCTCAGACTACTGATGATAGGCATGCAGCATGGGCAACTAGTCAATCTTGGTTTACATACATGAGCTTGCGAGGTATTTGTTCTTGCAGTATAATCTAGCCCATCCTCATTGCACTGCATCATAACCAAGTCATTCGGTCCGGATTGGTTAAGTAATGCTGCAGTAGCAAACAACTCCATAATGACCTCCTGTACCTTATGCTGTACTTGTACATCATGGCTTAACAATGTTCTCTTCTCCACGTCTTCCTCTTTCAGACACTGAGGCTGAAAGAGGAGCTACTGTCTTCAGACTTCCTAGTTGCACAGAGCATGGAAAGCCGTGCGTTGGCACATCAGGGCTGTTCCATTACAAGGAACATTACAGGGAACAGTGGTCCTACCTCTACTTTGAAGAAGTATACGTATTTGGTCAACAGCATTGACACATTTCTTACAAATCTTTTGTCTTTTCTCCATTTCAACATCAAACAATACACATATGTGGGAGTCTTCAAAAAATTCATGAAAAACATGTGCTATAAAAAATTATTCATGGATTCCAGAATGTTTGCACCTAGATAAACTTATCTTTTAATTCAATTTTGCTACAAGCTTTGTATTGTTCATATTATCAACTTTAAATTCTATATATTTATATGTAAATAAACTGGATACAGAGAGAAATTTGTCAGCAATTGACATTTTCCAGAGTTAAAAAAATATTTAGTCAAATATATCCAGCTGTAACTTTCTTTTGGATCTGAACAACTTCTCTTCACTTACATAGAAAATGTCCCCTTTGAAAGAAGAAGAAATTGTGGAATCTATCTCTTGGAATACTTAGTTATCGGAGACCTTTTGGAAAAGATTAAATTCTAGGTCCTCTTTATATTCAAATTCATTTAATTTAAATATGTTAAGAAGCTGATACTGCTTTTATTTTTTCCCCAGAAACCTTTTATTTAAGGAATATAAACTTCTTGCTTTTCATAAATACAACTTTAGGAATATAGTGATTCTTCACACCATACCCCCCCCCCCAAGGGACATTAATACAACTTCTAGTTTTCAAATGTTCACTTTTCTTCATTTTAGCTTATCTAAGAAATATTTACTATGGTTATGTTATAATGTCAGTCGTAATTTTGTGAATTTCCCATCATGTATACCTCATGGCCACTCTGCAAAGAAATGACTATACAAATTATTGAATTTTCAAGATTGACTAATTGAAGTTTGGCTTTATTTCAAATGTAAGCCTCATTTTAGTGTGCTCAAACTTCTTCAGTGGTTACATATGTCATATAGCTAATACTAATTTGATTTTTAAAAAGGAGAAAGAAAAATAGAGAGAACATTGTCCCTGATAGCATCACCATAATTTTTCATTCTGATAAAGAATCCATCCAGTGTCTGAATGAGTTCCCTTATGTAACCATTCATCTGGAACTTCCAATAATGTCACCGTGATGCCTACACTGAAAACTCAACACCAGTTGAAGGCCAACTAACTCGCCTGCATAGAAAATTGAATTATGTTCCTTAGAAAACCAGGGGCAAGCAGAATGTGAAGATCAATGCAAATTAATGGCATATTGCTTGATACAGATTAAAACAGACAGAAGAAATGTAGTCTCTTGGGGTTAATCAGTCTTGGCAGGAACCAGACTTTTATTTCAAAATCCAACTCTAGTGCTTTTTCTCTAGGATACAGATGTTACCCCAGCAGCCCCTGCTGCCTAGCAGTGGGAGAAACGCAAGCATGATTGGGGTTTTGTAGGCTTTGTGTTAACAAAAGGGAATAAAATCTATCAAGTCAGTGTTTTTCAGGTCTCATGATGGCTCTCACACTTAAGTGACAAGAAAATTCGTGCATATTCTCCAAAAATCATGTGGTCAGAGTTAATAAACAGTCTCGTGTGTGTAGCCACTTTATGTGTTTGCCTCTTGACTTTGCTGCTGGGAATCTCACAGGTGAATCTGTGCCATGGTTTAGACCTTCTTTCTTTTTTTTTTATAGGACTTAGAACACTGTGGAATACTGTTCAGCTATTGCTTTGTCTAAATTCATGCACTACCTTTCATAAATTATTTTAGGGATTTTTATGGAAGCAGACAAGGAATGAATGAATGAATGCATAAAGGAATTCATTGGCATTCTTATGGCTAAATACCAATCTTTAAAATTACAGTGATGAGACTAACACCAAGTGCCAAAATACCTCATAAGCTACAAGATACATAAACCTGTAGTGATTGATGGGTTTGTTGAAAGATGGGTTTGTTGTTAGATTGACTAGTGGCCAAACACAGAGCTAATTTGAGCCAGAAATGAATGCATTAGTTTCTCAACCAAATAGTTGTAGTCAAGCCCTGTAGAATAGCCCTTGATTAAAAAAAAAATAAAAAACAAAACAGGTTGAAATATGGGTGAAACATTTCTTGAGCACCAGTTATGAAAGTGGAAGCTGAGGGTTTATTGCAAAGAGAAATATAGCATTGTTATTAATATTAATGAGCTCCTTGTATCTCCTGAGTAGTTCAAAACTGCCAGGGTTTTGGTGTAGCATAAGTAACTCTCTTAGTGAATCATCTGGGGTGGAAGGCAGAGGTAGTCTTTTGGTGGTGGGGTCTATGACTTGTGTATAAACTGCAATATAGTCAGTCAGGAGGTAGAGGTTGCCTGCAGCTCATGTGTGCAGAATTAAGCTATGGGGACTAGTTTTCTATCTGTGTATCAATCTGTTGGTGATGGATTGCAAAACCATAATGGAATCCCATGACACTTTGTATGGGGAGCCTTGGAAATAGGGGATAGGCCAGAGGTTTTGACTAGGAACTAGTAGCTGGGTTGAAGAAAATATCTTGAATGGGCCAAATGGTTATGGCTGAATCTGTGTGTATATGTGTGTGTGTGTGTATACCTGTGTTGGTGGAGCTCCATGCCCCAAGGTTGTGAGTTATAAGATGGAAGATAGGCAAGGGTGAAACAAAATGTCTTGTAGTGAGATCCCTGCATCTTCAAAGTGTGGGAGATGGGAGAGCAACTCTTGGTCCAAGCACTTTTAAAAACAGTTTCCATATATTTACTCATTTAATTTTCTTTTAGTTTCATGATTTAGCTATTGTTTTTTTATTTTTATTTTATTTTGACAGGCAGAGTGGACAGTGAGAGAGACAGAAAGGTCTTCCTTTTCCATTGGTTCACCCCCTAATGGCCGCTGTGGCTGGCCATTTAGCTATTAATCCATTTCATAGCAGAGGGAATTGAGACATAAAACACTCAAATGACTCCCCCATTCTCATTCAATTTCTAATTCTTGGATTCACACCCAGGCAGTGGGACTTCAGAGGTTCCTGCCATCCCATGTCAGCTGTGCTATTCTAAATCACTTCTAGAATGGCCACCAGGCAGAACTATCAGGAAATAGGAGAGGCAGGGTCATTCAGATCTTCCAGGAGCCACCGTGACCTGTGCTCAAGTCAGTAGTCCTTCCCTTGTCTACTGTCAACTACAGCTAGGCCCTGTTTTTGAGCCTCGATCACAAACACAGAATGTATTCCATTTTCTAAAGAAAAAAATTATTTTTGGAGACGTACTGCTTTCATCTCCTTAGCCAATGGCTTATGAGGATCATGTCCTACTTGTACATCAAGAGATACTCTTGTGTCTTCTCCTTGGTTGGCTACTCCTTATGCAATGAATATCTTGACAACAGATATGGTATCTTTTGCCAAGCTTCTGAAAAGGATTAAGCTCACTTTGATCTTTTTCCTGGGAAAAATGTGTCTCTTACTGGCCCCCAACATGTATAATGCAGAAAAAGAGCTCAAGGAGTCCCCTGTGTCAATTAAAACAAAATCCTACAAAATGTTGTATGCACTTTTATAGTTAAGCTCTCAGAAATGGGACCAGTAAGTACTGCCACCACCACCAGTTATCTCAGGAACCTTGCTTTTGTCATAGAAGATCAGGACCAGACAATTGCCTCAATGGCAGCAGAACAAGCCTCTGCAATAACTCATAGAGGAACCCTCATTGGTGACCTCCTTCTGCTTCTGATCTGCAATCTGCCCCAATTACAATTGACAAATTATCACAAGGCAGGAGTGTCGAATGCCTTAGCTCTGCTATTCAAAAAGAATAGAGCATAGGAGTTGGTAGTTTTTACCCAATAAAATGTCTTTACTCTAAAGTAAACAACTGAAGACAAATGTTAAAAGAAAATATAGAAGAAGCAAAAAAGATGGCATATCCCTTAATTGCTTCCTATATTTTTCTCCCTCTGTCTTTCTTGCTGTTTCATTAAAAAATTTAAACACTTTTTGTCTCTTTCTATGTTTACATTTTTTTTTCTTCCCCATCATTCAGGACTGCAATTAAAATCTAAAAGGAAGCTTTAAGGGCAGTCAATTATCTAGGAATTCTAATGGCAATTAAAATGTTAACAGGAAAAATTTAAATTCCAACTGAAGGAAAAAAACAGTATCATTAAAAAAAATCTGCAGTGACATTTTAATGCTGGAAACAAAACTCTTCCCAGATCTCACTGGTAATGCTTTGCGTGTGGAGAGACCTTTTAAAATAAATGTCACGTAGGACAGTGAGGGCTTACCTGCTTGCTGCAGACCAGGCGTTTTAGCAGAGGCACCAGGCCACAGTGCTGGGTTCTCAAAGGATGAGGATTTACATATGGCCCGTGCAGTGAGGTCTATATCAATTAGAATTTAGCCAAGAAAACAGGGCTGCTATGAGTAGTATTAAATGAGGCCCTTCTCCTTGGAATTAGACTTTAAACAAATGTGGCAAGAATTGGAAAGTACAGATTTGGGGTGTGGGTGGGAAGGGGCAGGAACTGCAGAATCAGAGAGCCATCTGCTAATTGATACGGACGAAATCAGAACTTGCAGGAACATTCTATAGCCAAAAGCATCAGGCCACTAAAGTCAGATAATAAAAGGAGGAGCCAGATGAACAGCTGATGGGAAGTTGATGCTCTTGGGGAGATCTCAGCTTTGTAGGTTCTATGGTGGTGGACCTGGGGCTGCTGTACCCCAGCAGAATCCGAAGCAAGAAGAGCAGGATAAGGACCAGAAGAGGTGGAGAGAACCAGGGACTGTCAGACACACCTGCTGTTTCCACTGCCAGCTTCATGATCTTTGGAGAATAATAGCTTCTATTTTACTTCCTCCTTTCAAATCCTGTGCACATTCTTCTACTGGCCCAGTCTAACTAGTACCGAACACGAAAATCCTGGGAAACAGTTCCTTGGGTAAGCCAAGTTGGCATAGCGCAATCCAGCACTCTGATAATACAATTAATTTCCTAAAGGTTTTTGGCTGTTTATTCGTTCAATAAATACTTAGTATGCATCACTATTCTAAACATTAATATACCACAAAAAGCTTGGTTTTGACCTTTAAGGAGCTCAGTCTAGTTAGGAAAGAGATATGTGAATAAAAACAACAACTGAAATCAATGAATTTAAGCAGATATAAGCAGCATTTCAGAAATGAAGAGGATTATTTAGGAATACCAACAAAGACACTCTAACGAGTCAAAAGAGACCCTTGTGTATAAAACAACAGTTGATATAACCCTGCAATGCTCATAGGAATATATCAATGGAAATAAGAACATGTCCACCCAAAGGAGTCTAAGTGTATAACAGATTAGAAATTATAAACCCCGGGGTTGGTGCTGTGGTATAGTGGGTAAAGCCACTGCCTGCAATGGCGGCATCCCATATGGGTGCTGGTTTGAGTCCTGACTGCTCCACTTCCAATTCAGCTCTCTGCTATGGCCTGGGAAAGCACAAGATGGCCTAAGTGCTTAGGCCCCTGCACCTGCGTGGGAGTCCCAGAAGAGGCTCCTGGCTCCTGGCTTTGGATCAGCTCAGCTCTGGCCACTGTAGCCATCTGAGGAGTGAACCATAGGTTGGAAGACCTCTCTCTCTCTCTCTCTCTCTCGCTCTGCCTCTACCTCTCTGTAACTCTGCCTTTCAAATAAATAGATCTTAAAAAAAAAAAAAAGAAATATATACCCCAATACAAAACAATCCAAATGTTCATCAACAGATGAATGGATAAAATACAATTTAGTATATTCATAAAATTTAATAATATGCGATAATCAAAATGAACAAGCTACTACTATATGTGATAACATGGAAGGACCTCAAAAACATTGCAGTGAGTGTCCCATGTCAGAAATACTGAGAGCAGATGTGTACTTACCTAGGGCTGAGGATGGGAGCATGGGTTGATTATAAGTAGGAGTGAGAGGATTTGAGATTGATAGAAGTGTTCTATGAAACTATATACATTTACCAAAAATCATGAAACTGTATACTTTCAAAGAGTGGATTCTATGGTAGATAAGTTAAACTTCCCCCTAAAGCTGGCAGAAGCATTGCTGATGTATAACTGGGCCAGGGCACTTATCCTAAGGTGATTAATATACGCAAACACATTTGTGTATGTGAATTCTACAGGAGGCTGGATTTGCTGGCCAGATTTTTATTACTATAATGAATTACTTGAGGCAGCCTAAATTTACAGAATTAAGAGGTGTATTTTGGCTTACCCTTCTGGAAGTTTGCTGACTGAAGGGTGACAGTTGAGCTGAGCCTCCAAAGGGACCTCTTGGCAGTGATGGCACAGATTTCTCCACGTTAGAATTTGGTTCATTACCCATAATGACTTTTGTGGCTTTGCAATCTGAGCATAGTCCCCATCTGAGCTTAGAGATGGCTGCTGTTTAGAGAGTGGATCAAAGCAGCCACAATATTCGTCAATATTCGTGCTAATTAGAGTTTTCACCCGGGGACCGCTGGTAGAAGTCATAAAAGCAACAGTATCCCCTTTGTTGACAGACCTTAACCTATTTCGTGCTCAGCTCGACTAATTCCCTGCCTCATAAAAAAATTATCTAGGACAGTTTATTAAAGCTTTCAGCATCCTCAAAAAGTAGTGCTAAGGTGTCAGGAAGAGGATATTGATGGATTGTCCATTATCAGCTGAGCCTGGGAGTTTGCAAAAGAGCTGGTTGCTTGTTGCGTCTCAGGAAGGAGAAGCAGAGATGCTTAATTACTCTGAAGCACTATTATCCCAGCAGCACTTCTGCTATCACTATAAACACTTGAAATCTTTAGGATGAACTGCTCTGACTCAATAGTGGTAATTGACTGAAAAGGAACACTTAAAATGCTCTACATGTACATTTGCACTTGTCCTAGGATCCTGAATGATCCTGCTAAACCTCTGCAGGAAGCGTCCAGCCTCAGTTCCGTGTGATCCAACCCCTCCAGCCTCCTCAGAACCACCCTCATTTGCCCCTCAGCCCCTCCATGCTTGCTACCCTGGCCTTCTCTGTGGTTTCCAAACAAACCATAGATGCTTTGCCCTGGCTCGTTTTTTTAATGTGCTATTCTTTAACTTGAAATCTCTTCCCACAACTCTTCACAAGGCTGCCACTTTTCTAACTGCTTAGTTTTCAACTGAAATTGGGGTCCTCAAGGAGATCTAATTCACTGCTCAATCTCACATTATCCACCCCTCTCTCCAGTTCATCATTCTGTTTTATTTTCTTCATTTATTTATTTATCATCACAATACAGACACTCTGACTTACAATGAGGTTACATTCTGATAAACTCTTTCTAAGCTGAAAATATCATACCTTGAAAGTGTGCTTAAAACACCTAACCCACTGAACGCCCCTGGGCTAGCAACACAGTGACCTGTAGAATCTTGGTAGCTTCCACTGGTGATCATGTGGCTGGAGTTGCAGTTCTGTTATTGCCCGTCCTCATGCCACGTATCACTGTGAGGAGTCAGATGGGTTAATAGGTAGCCAGGGGATCCCAGTGGAATTTGGGGTGTAAAATATGTGCTTCCTTCCCCAAAAGCTTATCTTTAGTAGGTTGAAGTGTCCTGCTTCCTTAGGAATCTCCAAATTTACAAATTTACCAAGAGAACAGCAAGGTTCATGAACATCAAGAACACCAAGGTGATGGCATCTGAGCCCCAGTTTGTTGTGAAGGCAGCTTCCCTATCCCACACCTCAGGATTTGTTTGTTTGTTTGTTTTAGCATGAGCAAACCAGATAGGATAAAGGATTGTAAACCAGGTCTTTTGGTGGTTTTTGTTTCTGCCTGGTAACTGAATGCCAATTTGATTGTCAAGTTTTTTTTTTTTTCCTTTGAAATTGTACTTAAAACCCAAATGCTACAACGGTTTTTGAGTTCTTTCTTCTCTTGGAAGGCCCCCTTCATGCTGCTCTGGCTGCAGGTTCTTGATTCTAATAAATACTTTTTTTTTTATTTGAAAGTCAGAGTTACACACAGAAGGAGAGGCAGAAAGGGAGAGAGAGAAAGGTCTTCCATCCACTGGTTCACTCCCCAATTGGCCGCAATGACTGCAGCTGTGCTGATCCAAAGCCGGGAGCTTTGTACGTGGGTACAGGGGCCCAAGGACTTGGGCCATCTTCCACTGCTTTTCCAGGCCATAGCACAGCTGGATCAGAAGTGGAGCAGCCAGGTCTCAAACTGGCGCCCATTTGGGATGCTGGCACTGCAGGCAGCGGCTTTACCTGTTACACCACTGTGCCACCCCTAATACATTTAAATCTGTTTGGTGGCCCCTTGGAAATTCTTCTTCCATGTGAGACAAAGAACTGAGGTAACAATAATTTCTCCACTGCTGTTTTCCCATAACATCACTAGCCAAGGAAAAGAACACAATTCAAAATTTGAAGTAAGTCTTATATTGAGTGTGTATGGCTTTGTCACCATTATAGTTGAAAAGTGTTAAACTGAGGGTCAGCACTATGGCATAGTAGGTTAAGCCTCTGCCTGTGGCGCCAGCATCCCATATGGGCACTGGTTCATGTCCTGGCTGCTTCTCTTCCAATCTAGCTGTCAGCTAATGGCCTGGAGAAGTAGTGGAATATGGCCCAAGCTCTTGGGGCCCTGCTCCCACATGGGAGACTAGAAAGAAGCTCCTCTCTTTGGGTCAGCCCAGCTCCAGCATTAGTGGCCATTTGGGGAGTGAACCAGTGGATGGAAGACCTCTCTCTCTGTTTTTCTCTCTTTCTCTATAACTCTGCCTCTCAATAAATAAATCTAAAAAAAGTGTTAAATTGAACTATTCTCAGTGAAGGACTATCTGTACATCCTACCAATATTACACTGTTTGAATGGGAAGCATATATAGGCACTAGCCTGTATCCAAACTTAATGTTCCTACCCCTTTCTCCTTATTAAAAACCTAGGCTATCTATTTCAACATCTTTGTTTCTTCTCAATTGTATCCCCAAGCTTCTGCTAAATTCTTATTTCTCCTCTATATCTGCTTTGTTTCACCTTCTTCATTTGTAGAAACTATCCCTATAGTCTCTTTACTCCATCCCTTGCTTTTGTATTGGTGATTACCATTGAGAATCCCCAGATTATGTATAATTCCACCAGTAATATGTCCCTTGTGTTCTGGGCTAGGTTAGCCTAAAATTAATATTTCAGGCTCTTGCATCTTACTTAGAGAAGAATTCTAAGCACAAGCTTAAACACAGCATGCAACATGGTAAGATTTAAATTTATTTAGAAAGTAAGAAGAATACATGGAAACCTGAGGGCTTTATTAAGGGAGAGTGGGCCAATAGAGGTAAACAGGGATCTCCATACCAGTTATTTCCATGGGTCTGTGAGGAGAGAGGGGGCAGGCCTGAGAGCGCAAGCAGATGAGCGAGCGGGTGCATGAGTGAGAGAGTGGGCAGGTAAGACGCGCTGGCCCAGCGCTCTCCAGACCTCTTTTTCACTTCCAGAAAGCAAGTGGTTACATGGTTTGATTGACAGGTTGGTGGATACAGGTGAGCTTACATGGGGAGAAAGGGGGTGGGGACTCCATGCCATGAACCTAATCTATCTCCCTGAGCAGTTCCATATCATTTCCTCTTCAGAGAAGCTGAAGGGAGTAGACTCATCATTTCTTCTGTAGCTTGATGCAGGCCCTGCCGTCCTGGGTCCAGAAATCTCTTCCTATCTCATCTAGTGAATCCAGTTTATGAGCCCCCATGTAATCTCACCTGCATCCACCCATCTGTCAATCAAACTATGTAACCACTCCCCTTTTAGAAGTGAATAAGAGGCCTGGAGAGCACTGGGCCAGCCCCTCTTACCTGCCGGCTCTCTCACCCATGCACCCTCTCTCTCACCTGCTCTCGCTCTCTGGCCTGCTTCCTCTCTGCTTGTGGACCCCTGGAACGCATGGAATGAAGCTCCCTGTTTACCCTTCCTGGCCCACTCTCCCTTAATAAGGCACTCGTGTTCCTGTGTGTTCTTCTCATTTTCTAAATACACTCCAAACTTTACCATGCTGCTTATCTTGTTTGAGCCTGTGCTTAGAATTCTTCTCTAAGTAAAAGGCAAGAGCTGAGAGATTAATTTTGAGGCTAATTTAACCCACAACACCTAAGGAATACTGTCCTGTAAGGAGTAAAGATGAAAGTTGGGACTCTTATCCACTCAATTGCTTTTAATTCCTATGATTCTTAATCCGACATTAACATATTGAGAAGCCTTCTCAGTCACTGATGATGTCTCTATTCTTGGATAGTCCTTTTGACAGCTGAGTTGAGACCTGGTTAAAATAATCTCCACATTTGTAGAATAAAAGAAAGCCTTAATAATAGAGATGAGCCAACAAAACAAAACAAAAAACTGTGCAGGGAGGGTTCAGAGTTCATCACAGCACTCCTCACTTCCCAGGTTTAAATGGTTTATTGGCACGATTGGCAGACTAGCTAAGCATTATTTAGTCATAATTATCTTGATGAAAACTGTATAAGACTGATTTTTTTTCCTCTTCAGAGAATGCGAACTTGGGGGATGGAGCCAAAGCAAGGCTAATTCACTGAGGACCTTAAATACTATTGATAAATAATGTATATAATGGAGCTCTGGTTTGGAATTGAATTAAACCTTGAGTTCAAAGCCTTCTCCCTCTGGTTATATCTGCTTCATATCCTAGCAAAATGCATCAGTGAAGTTCAATATCAGTGACTTGGAGGAGTGAAAAACAAGCCCCAGGGAAATAAGGTTTGTGCATTCTGAGCTATTGAGGATCTTTATCCTATAAGGATAAATTTTCAGTTTGAATGAAGGTTTTTGTGGAGACACATTTGCCTTCTTCCAGGTGATTTAGACTTGAAAGTATAGCCTCAGAGAAGTCGCTGATTATTTTACTTAAACACAACACATACTATTTTATAGCTTGCAAATCAGTTAAAGCCATGCATGTACCATACAAGAAATAAGATGCAGTAACTTCTACCCTCAATGAACTTACAGTCTGTTAGAAGTTATGAGAAATAGACACATAATCATGTTGAAAGAAGCTGAAAGGAGGGAAGTTAACGAGCACAGAGCAATATGAAAATGCAGATATTGGATACTGAAACCCATTTGAGATAAACTGCAAAGAGCTTTATCTAAGGACCTAGCAGAAACCTGAATATAACCCTACCATTCAACCCAGCCATACCACTCCTTGGAATTTACCCAAAGGAAATTAAATTGGCAAACAAAAAAAGCTGTCTGCACATTAATGTTTATTGCAGCTCAATTCACAATAGCTAAGACCTGGAATCAACCTAAATGCCCATCAACAGTAGACTGGATAAAGAAATTATGGGATATGTACTCTACAGAATACTATACGGCAGTAAAAAAACAATGAAACCCGGTCATTTGCAACAAAATGGAGGAATCTGGAAAACATTATGCTGAGTGAAATAAGCCAGTCCCAAAGGGACATATTGTATGTTCTCCCTGATTGGTGACAACTAACCGAGCACCAAAAAGGAAACCTGTTGAAGTGAAATGGACACTATGAGAAACAGTGACTTGATCAGCCCTTGCCCTGACTGTTGATGAACAACTTAATACTTTATCCCTCCTAGTATTTTTTTTGTTTGTTCTACTTAATACTATTGGTTGAATTCTGTAATTAATACACAGTTATTCTTGAGTGTTGAAACAACTGAAAAGTGATCTCTGTTAAATATAAGACTGGGAATAAGAGAGGGAAGAGATGTACAGTTCGGCACACGCTCAAGATGACTTACCTCAAACGGTAGAGTTAGAAACATACCAGGGGATTCCAATTCAATCCCATCAAGGGGGCATGTACCAATGCCCTCAGACTAGTGCCAGTGATCAATTTCTATTCACAATTGATCATAATGATAGGACTAAGAGTCAAAGGGATCACATAAACAAGACTAGTGTCTGAAAATACTAACCGATAGAATAAAAAAGGGAGAGAATGATCCAACATGGGAAGTGGGATACACAGCAGACCCATAGAATGGCACATGTCCTAAACAGCACTCTGGCCTCAGAATCAGCCCTTAAGGCATGCAGATCTGGCTGAAAAGCCCATGAGAGTATTTCAGGCATGGAAAGCCAAAACACTCTGGCAAAAAAAAAAAAAAAAAAAAAAAAAAAAAAAAAAAAAAAAAAAAAAAAACAAACACCTAAATGAAAGATCTCCGTGAGTGAGATCCCAGTGGAAAGAACAGGCCATCAAAGGAGGTGCCTTTCTCTGAAGGGAGGAGAGAACTTCCACTTTGACTATGACCTTGTCTAAATATGATCAGAGTCGGTGAACTCAAAAGGCTTCTATAGCCTTGGCGACTCATGACAAGAGCCTAGGGTGATTCCTGATGCCATAAACAAGAGTGTCAATTTGTTAAGTCAACAACAGGCGTCACTGTGCACTTACTCCTCATGTAGGATCTCTGTCCTTAATGTGCTGTACATTGTGAGTTAATGCTATAACTAGTACTTAAACAATATTTTTCACTTTGTGTTTCTATGTGGGTGCAAACTGTTGAAATCTTTACTTAATATATGCTAAACTGATCTTCTGTATATAAAGAGAATTGAAAATGAATCTTGATGTGAATGGAAGGGGAGAGGGAGTGGGAAAGGGGAGGGTTGCAGGTGGGAGGGAAGTTATGGGGGGGGGGCATTGTAATCCATAAGCTGTACTTTGGAAATTTATATTAATTAAATAAAAGTTAAAGAAATAAAAAAAACCAAAACAATAATTAAAAAAATCTGTTCTGTTTATATTGCTGAAAAGAACCTGTACTTGGCTCAATTCTTTTTGCATTGAGCTTTCCCTGTTTTCTTTTGACTGTTCTTTTCTCTGTGTATGGATTCTGTGTATATTTATACTTAGATTCAATGCTCATTTTAAAATAGATCTCTTATTTATACTTGTAGATAGCATTCACTTTATCAAATTTCTTGTTATCAGAATAAAACAGGGATTATTGATTGTCCTTTGTCTCCACACCAAGAAAATACAAGGTACTTGCTTCATTTTCTCTTCCCTATCCAGCATAAGGCCTTTAAAAATTGTTAAAGACCAAGATTATTATTAAATAATTACTTTTTGGCCACAAAATCTTCATCTTCAGGAATTATAGCTGGTATATTCAATTTTTAAGTAGTCTCCACACAGCAATTATTTAACTCATATATTTACATCATTTCAACATTCATTACACTTGAATTCGTGAAATTTCTTAATATTCTGGAGAAGAGGTAATGCATCTAAAAATTTGCAAGTAACACATAGCTGAGAATGTCTCCTTGATAATTTCATGCTTTCCTGATGCGACTTTGCTGAAGACAGATACAAAAACCATAAGCTTTTGCTATTAAAAAAGTTGAAGATACTGTTTCACTGATTTGATGTGTGCCATATTGTAGAAATGTGTAACACCAATTTGAATGACTTTATTGACTTTGCCTGAATACTTCAAGTTTTTTTTTTTTCCTTATTCTACAAAATAAGCATCTGGAGTTGATCTAGATGTTGATTCTTTAGAATTCTCTGAGAAATCAAAGAGGTCTTTCCATTTGTATAAAAATGCAGGATTTTGTCAAGAAATAAAGGTCTTCCCTTATAGTTATGATTGCTGCATTTGTTCTGATGATCTTTTTTTCCATCCTAGGAATACCTACAGTTCTTCTAATGAGTCTGTTTTCTGTGCATTTTTTCATATTTTTACCTTTATTTGCTTTTATTCTGCATTCTAGGCCAGCATTCTAATGACCCACACAAACAGTGCTTTGATTTTCTGTGACCATGGTGTTCTTTTTTTTCTTTTGTAGTGGGAGGTAAAAATAGCAAAGTTTATTAGGGAAGGGACATCCACAAGAACGGAGGAGCACCTCTCCAGACAGGACCTGAGAGAGAGTGTGCAGTTGCTCGGACTGGCGGGAGGTTAGTAGAGAGAGTACACCTGGCCAGACCAGGCGGGCGGCTCAGCAGAGAGGCAGAGCGCTGAGCATGCAGTCCGCTAGAGGCGGGGTGGGGGGTGGGGTGGGGGGGTGGGGGGGGTGTTTAAGGAGAAGGGTCTTGCTTCCCCACCTCTGCTCCTCTTGGAACAAAGGGCTTTTTGGATGTAAATAGAAAAACTTCTCTCTTGAAGGTCTGAAACAAAGGACTTTATGGATGCAAATGTTATCAGACTGGAGGAAGGGGGCAGTGTGTTTGAGATGTAGATACTGGGCTGCACCTGGGAGATTGTGGAAGATTTGTTAGGCAGAAGGGGTGGGGACCCCCTCAGACCATGGTGTTCTTTACTGCCTTCCATTTTAACAGTGTGAAGTGAATTTTATTTATTTATTTAACATTACTTAAATTTACTTCGATCCCCCTCATTGATAATTGTACTTATTTTCTCTGGTTCCTATTTACTAATACTTATCAGTTTTTATTAAAAGAAATGAAGATGTATATTCTAAATTTATAGTGAAGTATATAGAAAGTGATTCTCAGATATATATTTCAGTAAAACTTTTATATTCTATACATTAAAAGTATATATTATTATTTTCAGGTTAATTGTCCTTACAGAAGGAATTCAAATACTTCCAACTAAAATGTGGATTGACTCTCTTCATGTCCAACCCTCCCCTTCCTACAAAATCAATCCACAGATAGAGTCAGGCCGTTTTATATCTCTTCCAACATACTTTCCTTCATCCTTATACCCATGGTTTATCATGAAAGTCTTCCTTCGGTGTTTTTTGCATTCTCTACTCTGTCTTATAAGGCATATCCTTATATAACTAACCATTTCAGGGCATGCTGTGTCTCTAAGCTATCCACTCTACCGTCTGCCACAGAGCATTTAGGCAGTTGTAGGTTCCTAAGAATGCAGTAAAAGAAATTCAGACAGGCCTGAAAGTGGAGAAAGGATCATTAGGAACATTATGGTGGCTTGCAAAATGATTTCTTAGTTTTTGGGATGTCCTTCACCCAGGATTTATGCAAAGTGCAAGTGTGGACCTGTCACCTTCTATTTTTACAGGGCTTGTTCTGAGTATTGATTAAGTATTGTAAAATCCAAGAATAAAGTCCCGAACTGAGCTTCCTTTCACTGTAGTTGGTAGAAATTCACCTCCCATCTGGGGTCTGCTTCTCCTGTCTTTTGTTTGCATTGTTATTGTTGACTTTTGTGTTTCTCTTTGGCTTGTTTGTCTTCTTGAGTACTTTAATAAGAATTAGAGAGAATGTGTAACAGGCTGAGTTACTTCACTACCATTTAACCTAGAAACTATGTGGATATATTCCTAGGAAAAACTTCATAGTGAGAGATTTTTAGTTAAATTTAAACAAGGACATTTGGATAGGACCCTCTTTGATTGAATTTTGCTATCACTAAATGCTAAGGAAACCAAACTGTTAAGTCTCTATCCTCTTGTAAAAGTGCTGTTCTTCAAATCTCTTGTAGGTTAGATATTATTCTGCTTAGAGTTTATTCATATTTCTTTTTTGACATGTGGATGTCCAGTTTTTGCATATTTATACTTCCAAACATCTGAAGATTTTAATATCAGTGTTGGTTGACAGAAATTCCTTGGCACCATGGAGTTGTAATGCTGGTTAGTGTTTAGGTCTGTAGATTCTAGAGCCAGACACTGGGTTCAAATCCCAGAATTTACAGGTACTGACTGTGTCTGAGCTCCAATTTTCTAACTACTCTGTATACAGTTTTCCCTGTAAAAACTGTAGAATAGGGACAATTAATATAGTACCATGAATTTATTGATATTGTGATAATTTAATACAAGTTCTGTAATTAATGCATAAAATCCTGAGAGCATAACTAAGAGTGTGAAATTTAGGCAAGAAGTGGGCATAGAAGCAGGGGCAGAGAATCTAAAACTGTTCACTCATGAGAGCTTTTATTCAGATGTCACAAGCAGGTTTATCTCACAACACTGTACTCTCAGAGGGCCAGAAAAGCAGTCAGCCACAGAAAGCTGCAGGAAACTAGTTTGAAGTCAGGGTTTTAAGTATCTAATGTATGAAGATGCACGCTGTTTGAGCAGGAAGGGCCTCCCTACATCTGAGACTCTCTCCTAATCCTTTACTTATCACAAGCAAATGAATCTTTCCTCTGAGCATCTCCTGCTGGAGGCTGATTGGCTGCATCCCAGATGGTCAGACTCCTTGTGTCCACTAATAAGAGGAGTATCTGACATACTCTAAACACGTAACATGTGTTCCTTGTTCTCATTAAGAGAACCATGCTTATTTCCTTAAATATTTCAGAAAAGTTACATGTACTTTGAACATTTTAGAACCCAGTTCAATAATTTTTAGAATGATTACATAAGTCATTATGCTCACTTCTTTGTATAAACCCAGGAAAATTGCTGCAAAAAGAACCTCCTGGTCTTCTGTGCAATTTGTTATTTGCCAGGGTTGCATTTCCTTTGAGTTCAAGTGATAGGGAGGAGCTCTTTGACTTTCCTTTGCCACGCTGTGGGAGTAATGTTACTGACTATAAAGTTTCCATAAAATTGCTTGCTGTCATTCACGGGACACCCACATA
This sequence comes from Oryctolagus cuniculus, assembly GCF_964237555.1. Lineage (NCBI taxonomy): Eukaryota > Metazoa > Chordata > Mammalia > Lagomorpha > Leporidae > Oryctolagus > Oryctolagus cuniculus. The sequence goes on from NC_091442.1 coordinate 37,172,384, forward strand.
AATGATTAACTCAGCAGGACCAGTGCATTGCCAAATACCCTGATGAGATGTGTGCACAACTTTTAAAATCACTCCCTTCTTCTTCTCCAAACTACACAGCCATTAAGCAAAAAAGAGCCTGGAAATTGCTTATGAGTGGGCAGGATAGGAGTCCTTTGAACCTATCCCGCTGTTTTAAAGAATTTGTCATTGTTTTTTCAGGTTCCTATTTCAAAACATGGCCATTGAGCTGTGTGGTCCTATAATATACCATTGCCAGGCCTCTGGAACCAGTGGTTAAGGAGAATGACTTCCCTTAGGACCCTAAGAAACAACAAATCCCAGAGGCCTGCTCTCTGTATACTTGGTGGCTGGCATCAATTAAGTAGACCTGGTAATGGGGCTACCAGATGAACTGCTTTGATTGGATCTACCTTGGTTTTAGCGTTAGAAGGGAACTCCCTCAATTCTGATTGAACTAGGACATTGGTGACCCTCCCTGGGATGAAGCTACAGTTTTTTCATTTAGAGCCAGGTATACGACTTTGGACAGGTCATGTGTTGTCCTGAAGCCTGATTTCTGTTTCATAATATGGAAATAAGATCTCCCTGTCAGTGTTTTAATGATCAAGTGCAATAGTGTTTGTTAAAGCAATGTTTTTTCTGTGAGGTACCAGGCCAATATCTGCAGATGTGGTCATTGAGAACACATATTATTTCTTTGGGTGGCAAGGAGCTACCTAGAGAATTCCAAAATGAAGGAGGCTATCTAATTGGTTACTCCATGTATTCTGAAGATCCTTCCAAAAGCAATAGTCATCATGATTCCAAAACAAGTTATCTCAAAGTTTTCAGAAAGATTTGAGAGTTAGGTGTCACAAAGATTCGTAGTATGTTCCTGATGACTTCTGTTCTCCTTGGTTCTAAAGTGTGCTTTGGATGTGGATGCTCCCCCAGACTTTTTTATGTGGCGAGGCCAATCTGACTTTTCTATTAGAACCTGCCATTCTTATGTGTTTTGTATGGGATCAATCAAAGATTTTAGATATTAGCAATTGTGGGAGATTAATTCAATCCCTCTAGGTCCTTTGCAGCTACCTTTGTTATCTCACAGCCGATTCCTAGCATTTCCTTACTGCAGTCTCTAATGGGATCCCCTGTCTACTTATTCGCTCTTACTTCTCACTTGTTTAGAGAATATTAAGTTCCATAAGGGATGTGGAATTTGCCTGTCTTGTTGACATTCATCTCTCATATCTAGCATGGATAGTGACTGGACAGCATGTGTTAAATCAATGAGTGGATTGGAATTCATGGTTCTATTCTATTCATGGATCATAAGTCAAACCAGCTTTACATTATTGAAGGAATAAACAAATGGCTAATAAATGATGCAAATATGAGTAACCATTTTAGAAATAACATGAAATGCATGTCAGAGACATTTCATTTTCTTTCAAATGCGATCTTTATTTAGAGTTGATAATGAGGGCAAAAGATCTGAACCATACGGTTGCTAGGTATCTTTCATGTATTTGAGCTTGCAGGTTTTTAGATATGAGGGCAGATGATTGTAGTTGCAACAGGAGATAGCGTACTGGAAGTATGTGGTGACCTGGAATGTTTATTAAACAGTTGCTTCAACTGTTCAATTGCATTTACCCGCAAACTCTTTTTTCTCTCTCGTTCACAGATTGTCAGTATAGCCTAAAGTAAAAAGTTGTAAGTAATTCACCATGTGAATCTGGTAGATTCCAGCTCTCAACCATGGCAGGTAGCCTGAGATGGCTCTCCACTCCTTTCCTTCCTCCTAACTCAATCGCAGGGTGAGAATTACTGACTAGCATTTAAATCGGAGCGACAACAAGGCAGGCAGCAGAAGGCATGAGGACAATGAGGAGGGTGTGTGGCGCTCTCAAATGAGGTCTGCTCCCTCTGTCTGATCCACAGCAGATGTTATCTGTGAAACTCAAACAGCTGATCCTTGATTTAAAGATAATTTGTTTATTATAATACTGAGTAGAGCTCATAAATCTCCATTACAGGCTGATGGGAACTGAAGAAAACAGTGTGCACTGAGAACATTAGACAGTTCACATCTTTGCTAGCCTCATTCCCCTCCTTCATCTGCAACACAGATAAGAAATATTGTCATTTTCAGAGAGGTTTACATGCGATAAACAGTTCAAGTTTCCTATATTCATGTGTCTAGAGTTGCAATTTCAAGTGGAAATTGTGTTTGACTTTGGTAAGCTACCAAGAAATATGTTTTGGTGCTGGCTGAATTTTGTCCCAAAGGCTTGTGTTCTTCCAACCTTCTTGTGTACATCCAACTCCATTGGGTTCACATTCTTAGGAAGGAAATTGGATGCAAAAAGAGCAGAGTTTGCATAAGGCCCATGTAAGCCCCATTACGGCTGTTTACACAGCTGTAATCATTGTAAATAAATTACTTCATAAGTTTCAACAAATGAAATCACGTTATTTTATTTTGTCTGCTTTGTCTCTTCTTTGTGCCGCCAAGTTGTCAGTGTATCATTTATTTTGGCTTATTTTTGTTGAAATGAGATTTGAAGAAGAGCTCGGTTATACCATCTGAGTGCCAGTGCTTCAACCCCACCCCAGATTTTTCCCCCCTTTTTCTTCTAAAGAAGAAAAAAAAAATAACAGAAGGTAAAAATAGTGAATACACTGATGTGAGAACAAGTAAGTTTCCTGGAGCATGTGTCTTTCACTTTCTTTTAGAAGATATACACAAGAATAATTTACACATAGTAAAATTCATGGTTTATAGGACAGTTCTTGGGGATGGGATAGATGTGTAGTGATATGACCACCACTGCAATCAACATGAAGAATATTTATGACACCTGAGAGAGTCCTGCACCTGTTTAAAGCAAACCTACCCTGCCATTACTTTGTTTTCTGTCCCTATAGTTTTGCCATTTCTAAAATGTCATTTAAATGGAATCACACAGTATGTAGTCTTTTGAGTTTGGCTTCTTTTGCTCAGCTTGATGCTTTTGAGATTCATCCTCACTGATGTTTATATCAGCAATTCAATTATTTTTATTGCTGAGTAGTATGTCATGGCATGGCTGTATCATCCATTCCCAAGTGAGGGATGTTAGATTATCTTCAGATTGGTGTAATGAATAAAGTAACTATAAATATCATATATAATTCTTTATAGATATGTTTTCAATATTTTTGTGTAAATACCTAAGACTGAGAGTGATGGCTTAGGTAACAAGCATATGTTTAACTTTGTAAGAAACTGCTTCCAAAGCATCTATAACATCTTCAGGTAATTACGAGAACTCCAGTTGCCTCTGCCTTCTCCATCCAATTAGATGTTGCCAGGCTTCTATTTCAAAGCAATTCTAATAGTAGTGTAGTAGCATACCATTATAATTTTAATTAGCATTTTCCTAATGATTCCAGTGCTAAGTCATTTTATGTGCTAATTGGACATTGTGTCTTCTTTGGAGAAATGTTCTTTCAAATCCTATGCTCGGGTTCCTCAAAAAGTTAAACATAGAATTACCATTTGGTCCAGCAGTTGTATCCAAAAGAACTGAAAGACTCAAAAGGATATCTGGGCACTGATGTTCATGGAACATTGTTCACAATAGCAAACAAGTAGAAAGAACCCATGTATTTACTAACAAATGAATAAACAAAATGACATATCCATATATTGAAGTCTTATTCAGTCCTACAAAGTAATGACATTGTGACATAGGAAACAAAATGCATGAACCCTGAAAACATTATGCTATGTGAAATGAGTCGGACACAGAAGGAAAAATATTCTATAAATTCATTTATGAGTTACCTAGAAGAGGCAAATTCATAGAGATGGAAAGTGTTATAGAAATTAAAATTGTCTGAAAGAGAGGGAGAGATAGAGATATATATGTTCCCATCTGCTGATTCACTCCGCAAACATCCCCAAAACTAGGCCAGGCTGAAGCCAAGAGCTTTGAATTCCATCCAGGTCTCCCATGTGGGTGACAGTGGCTCAAGTACTTGAGCAATCAGCTGCTCTCCCGGGAACATTAGCAGGGAGCTGGATTGGAAGTGGAGCAGCTGGATTTCTAATCAGCACTCTAATATGCTAGGCCAACCTTGCAGGTAGTGGTTTAACCTACTGTGCCACAATGTTGGCCCCATATACTTCTTCAGTCATTTTTAGTTATTTATATCTTTCTAGGAATTTGTTCACTTTATTTGGTTGTCTAATTTATTGGCATAAAATTGCTCATCATTTTCTCTTATAATATTGTTAATCACTCTACAGTTAAAGACTGACATAATGGAGTTACTAAATCAACTAAACTGTATATAAATGACTCCTTTGAAATTCAAAAACACACTTAGGTTGAAAGTAAAAGGACTGAGAAAGATACATCATGCAAATAGTATCCACAAGTTAGATTGGCTTTCCAATAGATTTTACAACAAAATTGTTATCAAACATAAAGGAAGCTTTATAATAAAAGGATCGATAATTCAAAAAGATATAATAATATAGATATGCTATATTTGTGACCTAAAAAAGTTCCAAAATAAGTAAGAACTGAAAAAATTGAAGGAATAATTGGCAATTCAACAATAAAACTGGGATTTCTATACAACTTTCAGTGATAGAAAAATTAGACAAAAGATCAGGAGGGAAGCAGAAGACTGGAATAGCATTATAAGCCAACTAGACCCAGCACATCTATAGTGTACTGGACCCAACAGTAGCAGAACAAATATTCCTCCTTAGAGGAATAATATGTCAGTCTACAAAACATCTCAACAAATTTAACAGGACTGAAATCATAGAAAGCTTTTTTGTAGTGAAAAGAAATTAGAACTCAATCACAGAAGGAAATTTGAGAATTTTACAATTTTCTATAAAGTATAGGGTGCATTCCTACATGAACATTATGCCAAAGGAGAAATTTCAGTGTCTTTAATATTTAAATGATTTATTCTGCAGTGAGTTTTCACAGATTGTATCCTCCAAAGAATTGATCCATTTAATCTATGTTGCCAAATCTGTGGGCATAGAATTATTCATGACAGTTTTTATTAATCTGTAGTGTTATCCTTTTATTTCTGATCTTCATAGTTTGTGTCTCGTTCTCTCCTCTTCCTCGTCTTCTACATCTTTCCTTCTCCTCCTTCCGCATCCCTTACTCTTAGTCTCCTCTACCCTTCTTTTCTTTCCTTCCCTCCTTCCCTCGTCCCTCCCTCTCTCCCTTCTTTTCTTTCTTCCAGCTAAACTTGCTAGAGGTTTAGTAATTTCCTTGATTTTTTTCAAAGAACTAGCTTTTGACTTTGTGGCTTTTCTCAGTAATTCCCAGTTTTCAATTTCATCAATTTCTGCCTTATTTTTATTATTTCTTTTCTTCTGATTTTGAATTAAATTTATTCTTCTTTCTCTTATTATCTAAGATGGAGGCCTGGATTATTGGTTTTGCATCATTCTTTCCTAATATGTGCATTTGATATCATAATTTCCCTCTGAGCCTTGCTTCCATAGCATCCCCCCAGATTTTGACACGTTGTTTCCAGGTTGGAAACTGGATCCTATTATTTCTTCAACTATGTTTTTACCTCTTTCTTTTCTTTCTGAGACTCGCAGTATGGGAATCTGGGTTGTTAGACAGTTCCCACATGTCTGTGAGATTCCATTCATTTCTCTTCATTATTTTTTCTTTCTAAACAGACTGAATAACTTCAATTAACCCATCTTCAAGTACTGATTCATTCTTACCTCCTCAAATCACTGTTGAATCCCTTTCCTGAATTTTTCATTCCAATTATTGTCATTTTCAACACTAGAATTTCTACTTGGTTCTTTTATAATCTTTATTTCTTTGTTAATATCCTCTATCTGGTGAAACATCATTCTCAGACTTTCCTTTAGGTCTTATAGAAAAAGTTTTCTTTAGTTCTTTGAACATATCTAAAATAGCTAGTTAAAACATCTATGCAACTCTCTAACTTCTGAGCTTCCTGGGGCGTTTCTGTTGATTGCTTATTTGGGGTGTGTGGGCATACTTTCTTTTCTTTTGCATATTTCACATTATTTTCATTTCATAAACCATGTGATAACTTTGGAAGTCAGATTCTTCCCCCTCTCCAGGGTTTGTTGTTGATGAGTTTATTTTTGGTGTTGCTTTTATAGTAGTTGTTTATCTAGTAACTTTTAATAACTAATTGTATAAAGCCTGTATTCTTTCCCATGTAAGGTCTCTATTTAGTTAGCCAGATAGTTACCTAACATTTGGGAAAAGACTTCTGCAAATGCCCAGAACCAGTAAGTCTCCTATTCTTTGCCTATGGACTCTGCATGTGTGTTGGGACATGCCTTCAACACTCATTCAGACAACTGATTTTGCTGTACCTTAGCTTCCCCTTCCTGCTTGTGCAAAACTTCAAGGTGAGCCAGATGTGAGAGTTTAGGGCCTTCTGAGGGCTTTCCTGAGGATGTACATTGTCTTATGCTGTAAATGAACTTCCATTTTCCTAGGAATGTATTGTCGCCTCTTGTGGACACCACATTTCTCAGTTTTCCCTTTTAAAGTTTTTGCAAGGGCTATGCTTTATCTCAGTTGTTATGTATCATTTCAAGTAGCCATGTCTTAAATACTTTTACTTTTTATTACCTTTGATAAATGCTCCTAATGAGAGCTTTTTTGCACTGGACAATTTCAAATTTAGGTCAAATGTAAGCCAGTCTTTAAAGTGGGACCTTCCAGGGACCTATCAGTCAGATAAAATAATGACAACTCTTTGCAGAAGTTTTTGAAAAAGCTCCAGCTCCATTCTGTTTCTTCCAGACTGAGAATGTGGCTTGTTTTATTTTCAAGGCTACTGTTGACCTGGAGATTGGAGAAATAGACTGGGACAAATTAAAATGTCACAAGTTGTTCTGCTCTTACTTAGATTCAAATGTATTCCTTGAGCAAATACTCCCTACATTACTGAAAACCTTTGGTTAACTTTCAGAGTTCTAAAAATTGATTCTGATAATTTTTTGCATCTTTGTTTCCATCGATCATTACTCTACCATTTTTGCTGACGCCTAAAATGTATGTATATGTGTATATTTTTGTGTATAAGTTTGTGGAAAAATGGAATTGTAAGATAGGTTTATTTTGGCACAAAACAATTTCGAAATTTATACATGATTTGTTCATAATAATACTTTTTATGAGTTTTGAAGACTCCTATGTACAATTTCAATTTTTTACATCAAAATAAACATCTTTTTAAAAAATATTTTATTGATTTGAGAGGACAGTTATAGACAAAAAGAGGGAGAGACAGAGAAAAATCTTCCATCCACTGGTTCACTCCCTAAATGGCCGCAATGGCCGGAGCTGGATCGATCTGAAGCCAGGAGCCAAGAGCTTCTTCTGGGTCTCCCACACAGGTGCCGGGACCTAAACATTTGGGGCATCTTCTACTGCTTTCCCAGTCCATAGCAGAGACCTTGATCAGAAGAGGAGCAGCCAGGACACGAACTGGCGCCTATATGGGCTATCGGCACTGCAAGCAGAAGCTTAGCTTACTACGCCATAATACTGGCCCCAAAACATCCTTTAATTCCATTTTTTTTTCTGTGACATTTTTAAAGTGCTATCCTTTGCATAATGAGAATTATACCCCTTTCTCAAGTATAGCAGACTTTGGAGTTTGCTTTTGTTTGAGTAGTGGGCTAAATATAAGACATTTTATTCACTGATCAGGTTTGGAATTGTAAGGGCTATATTAATAATCATTCTATGTAAGTCTCTGAGAAAATAATTTTTTATGTGTTGGTCATCCCCAAAGAGTTAATGCTTTATAATTAGCTCTTCTTACTTTGGCCACCTAACACTTCTCTAAATTAGTTGAAGCTTGAATGTCTTAAAAATAGGTCTGGCTCACTCAACTTCATTAGGACTCAGCAGTTTGAATTCAGGAACCAATGCAAATTGGAAAAATAAGAATGTGATTGGCTTTCATTGGCTTATTTTAGAAAATAGAAAACATATTCCTGCCTTGGGAGAGAAATATCTGAATACCTTGCTTCCCTTAAGAATTTCAGGTGTCTTAAATTTGATCCTTAAAGGAAAATGGTGCAATGGTCATCCCTTCAGAGGAAAAGCGCCTGACCTTTCTGTCATTGCAACTGCAAAGAGCCTTTGGCTGGAGTCCTTTCCCATCTCTGGAGACAGGACTCAGGATTATTTAGGCCTCATTCTCTGCATCGTATCACATCCTTCTCTGTTCCTTCTAATAACATTCTCAGCTGCTTGCTCCATCCAGATCCCTGGTCATGAGAAACCACATCCTTTCATGTCACTCTTTGCTTAGAGTGACTTATTTCATGATTTTCTCAAATGTATAAAATTCCTGCAGAGAATTGGAAGCCTCACACTAGAAAGAAGTGGAGCTAAGTACACAGTATGTGTGCTAATAACCCTGAGAATGACTTGGCTCACATTTATGAAACAGTGACTCTTCATATCTGGTCAATCAAATGGCTGAGTTTAAACTCTGATTAACCCAGGCATGGATAAATTACCTTCATCTTGATTCCAGATGGCAAATGTGCTTATGAATTCTGGTACTTGACTGTGTTGTCATCCTAGTAAAGTCATATACATCTGTTAACTGGATAGTGTTGTTCTGAATATGTTGGAGGCATCCAAGTTACCTAGAAAGCTAACCATCTATTTTGAATGTAGGTTCCATGAATACCACTGCTAATGTTTAGCCAGAAGACTCTGTAGCCATGATATATCTGTATCAGTAATTATGCCCATCCAAACAACTAAATTGGATTGATACATAATTTATGTGAATTATTGTTTCACTGCTAGTTATACTTGCACTAAAAATGTTTTAAATTTGGCCATGTTTGGCCATATTTTATTATATTTACAGATCTAACTTGGTTGGGTATGATACATCCCATTAATTAATTCATTTATTTATTTTATTTATTAAAATCCTATTGTGTGCAAACAGCTTGGCTTGATGCTAAAAGAGAGGAGCAAGAATATGCATGGTAAAGAAACAAATTTTGCCTATGCTTGTATCAAAAGCTGTCAGAGGAACCATCAATACAATTTTGGAATCAACAATTGGTGGGACACAAATAAACTGAACCACATCCTCTCTGTGTCCAATTTGGTATCCACTAATCATATGGAACTCTTTAAATTTAGAATATGTTAAATAAAATTTCAATTTCTTTTTGTCAATCATATTAGTTTAATTTCAAGTGTTCAACAGCCACATGTGTCTAGTGGCTACTCTGCTGTTCAGCACAAATATGGAATATTTCTATCATCATAGAAAATTTTATTTAGCAGCCCTGATAGAGAACTTAGAAGAACAGAAAAGCTGGTAACTTTATATGCAACTTATCTATTAATACCAGGCACAGTTTATGAGTTAACATCATTTCCTACAATAGACAAAAAGTTCTCTCAAACAGGTTTTACCAGCTTTGAAGTTAACACAAAAGACATATTCTAGTTATTTTTAAAAGTTGTTACTTCAAGTGCCTTCATTTTCTTTTTAGCAAATATTGGAAAAGAGAGACAGAGCCAATGCAAAAATAACAAGGATTATTGCAGGGCTTTCTGCATCTTCAAAAAATTCATCTCTCTCTCTCTTTCCCTCTCTCTCTTCTCCCTCCCTCCTCCCTTCCTTCCTCCCTTCCTCTCTCTCTTTCTCTCTCTCTCTCATCTCCCCTTCCCCTCCCTCCCCCCCCTCACTTTCCATCAAAATAATATCATGTGGTCAATCGCCTACACTGTAGTACTCATAGTCCCTTACAGTTGGGTGTAATGACTTGGTACTCACCAAGGGAATGTGAATTCAAGTGACATCACTTCCAAATCAAACCTTCAGTGGGCCATTGTGCTTCCTGATCACTCTTTGCTGCAAGGTAGCTTCCTATCCATGGCTTCCCCAGTTAAAACAGCACTACAGAGACAGGCTCTTAGACTTGCTCTTGCAACCCTGGCATCCCATATCAAAGTGCTGGTTTGAGTTCTAGGTGCTCTGCTTCCAATGGCCCAAGTGCTTGGGTCCTTGTCATTGATTTGGGAGACCCAGATGGAGTTCCTGGCTCTTGATTTCAGCATGGGTCAGTCAGGCTGTTGTGGGCTTTGGGAGTGAACTAGCAGATGGAAGATCTCTCTTTGTCTCTTTTTCTCTCTGCCATCCTTTCATAGAAATAAATCACGCTTAAAAATAGAAGAGAATACCACCCCATGTAAACCAGAGAAGAAAAATGTAAGGAGTCTGAGCCTGTGATTGTGTGAAGACAAGTGGCCCTTTCACCAGGAAGCACAACTAATTTGTAGAAAAGAAATAAATTTCCACTTTGCTTGGTGTGTTCCATTTAGTGGTTTGTTTGTTATCACAGCTAATGTTACCCTTACTTAATTAAGATACAGACTTCATTTTTCTGGAGATACTCTTTTAGACTTAGATGTCAGGAAAATGGATCTTTACTCCCTCTCATATACTGTATCCTTTAATATTATCATTAAAATAGATTTATAAGGCTTCTCCTGAACTGTAGATTGCCACTTTTTTCCACAGTGTAATTGCTTCATAGCTTTTAAAGATTTATTTTTATTTATTTGAAAGGCATATTGTCAGAGAAAGAGAGAGGGAGGGAGTGAGGGAGGGAGGGAAGGAAGGAGGAATGTAGAGGAGAGGGAGAAAGAACTAATGCTGTTCCACCCTCTGGTTCATCCCTCAAATGGCTGTGGTAGCTGAGGCTGGACCAGGCCAAAGCCAAAGCCAGGCACTCCATTTAATCTGAGTCCCCCATGAGGGTAGCAGGGGCCCAAGTACTTGGATCATCTTTTGCTGCTTTCCCAGGTGCATTAGCAGGAAACTGGATTGGAAGTGCAACAGACAGCATTGGAATTGGCACCCCAACATGGGATGCTGACACTGCAGGTAGCAGTTTAACGCACTGTGCCACAATGCCAGCCCCTGCCTCCTATTTCCAGGAGGCTTGTGTCTTAGTTGGAATACCTAGGAGCAGTGTCTGAATTAGAGATTCTCTTGAAGTCGTTTATTAAGTGATAAGTCCCAAGAGAAACCTGCAAAGTGTGAGGGAAGCTAAGGAGGGAAGGGAAAAGACCAAAAGAAGATGTGTATTCATCTGGAACTGTCTTTAGGCTGATCATATGACAAGTTCTAAAACTCCGGCAGCACCCTATCCCTACCTCCATCTCCATCGTTCATTGGCTGGTGGCACCTCCCAAGCCATTTCTTTCCTTTTTTTTCTTTCTTTCTTTCTTTTTTTTTTTTTTTTTTTTTTGAGTCATAATTACAGAGAGAGAGACACAGAGAGAGAGAGGTGTTCTATCCGCTGGGTCACTCCCCAATTGGCCACAATGGCCAGAGTTGCAGTGATCCAAAGCCAGGAGCCAGGAGCTTCCTCCAGGTCTCCCACGCAGGTACAGGGGCCATCTTCCACTGCCCAGCCATTTCTAGGGTATGGACTCTTACTGGATGTACTCAGAGGAGCCCTCACTCCCCAGCCTCCAGATGGGCATCAGAGCTACACACCAGCAGCCACTGCAGCCCCTTCAATATGTGACTGTGTGGTCCATAGTTGCCGTTAGACAATGCTCAAGTTTCAGGAAGATTCTCTTCCCAAAGGGAAACATAAACCTTTTGTGACTTGAGAGAAGGCCCCTTATTTTGTAGAGTAAATTCTCTTGTGGGAAGGCAGACAGTGAGAAAGTTGAGTTTTTACACAAATACAAAGCCTTAGACAGTGGTCTGCATAACAAGATGTGAAAGAATGAAAGCAGGAAGGAAAATTCCTTCTGGGGATACCACAGGAACCTGTCCCAGAAGTGAGCAGGTCATAATGAGAATGAAGGCCTGCACTAATGCAGGTCCTGTCTCTAACATGCTGTGTGACACTAGACAGGTAACTTTATCTCTCTGTGCCTTGTTTCTTCCTCTATAAGTGAAAATAATGATGAACAGTATTAGGCATAGGTTACTGAGTGTAAAATTCTAAAGTGTGTGCAGAGGTCTTTGAGTGTGACCTGGAGCATAGTTAGAGCCATATTAGGCTCTCTTTTTGCTACAGGAAAAAGTAGGCTGGGAATGAGAGGCCTGTGTGTGTGTGCTAGGCCTGGAATAGGACAGGGCAGTGGTTAGGGAAGCCTTTGGCCTCTGATGCAGATGTTCCAGAATCAGATACCTGGTCTACCATTATATGAACTCAGGCACTTTACATAAATTATTTGTGCTTCAACCTCTTCATTTCTAAACTTGGAATGATGATAAAGCTTTTCTTGTAGAAGTACTGTGAAAATTAAGTGAAATAATCAATTTGAAAATCTTAAAATAGAATGAAGGAAACTTCACTGGGGTAGGTTCATTGCTTGCACATAGGGGTTTTAGGAGATGAAGGTGAGATTGTACAGACAAGCAGATGCTGGGCTGGGAAATTCCTGCTATGGAAAGCTAAGGTGCTTTGACTTGGATTGTAGACACTGTGAACCCTTTGAACAGTCAACATGGTTTCCTACGTTTCTTTCAGAGTAAGAATGTGGTACAGTTAGCAAATGCTGCATAACAAATTAGTTCATACCTTAATGTTTTTAGGTAAAGGCTATTCGCTTAGCTCATGACTGTATAGTCTGGCCAGTTTGAGCTGGTATAAGCTGAGAGATTGTTCAGGTCTCAGTCGAAGTTCCTTCCTGATTCTGTTTGCTTTCTGGTCATACATGAAACTGTACCCATGGAGCGTTGCGGGGCGGGGGTGGTTGTTACAAGCTTTGGTGTGTGACACTTTGATTCTTGAGTACATGGTCTCTCTCATCCTCTGCTGAGTTAATCTCATTTGTTCTGGCAGAGGCAGGGTTCCAATAGAGCACGCATGGTAGCTCCTGGGGCCTGGGCTCACACACTGTACACCATCATTTCTTGGGTATTTTGTTGGCCAATGGCAGTTGGAAGGTCTAGCCAGAGTCAGTGGATGGGATTGAGAAATTACAGGGGGAAGGAGCATGGGTATAGAAAAGCAATTAATTGGAGACATCAGTAAAAACAATCTGGCAATTCATGAGAATTGTCAGAGATAGCAACTCCATCATTGCTTACGCCTTTAAAGTAGTCAACTTTCATAAGGATTGGGTAAAGTCACTGGTTGAAAGTGAAGAAGGACTAATTTTGTAATGCTATTGGAGGAAGTGGATTTATATATCCTAAAGTAAGGCCCCGTTGGCCTTATTGTCTTTCCTATTATGCCCGCAGCATCATTATGGATTTCATATTTTGGTATTTGGCCTCAGAGGAGATCTGGTGGGGAAGTAGCTTGTACCATGGAAGAAGAAGAGATCTCATAACTCCACACATGGCTGAAGAAGCAGCACATATTTTGAAATAAACAAGCAAAAAACCCACTTAGCTTCTTTTATCCCACCTGTAGGTCTTTTTTCAGAAAGTAATAGAGTGGTACAATTTCCTAATAGAAGGACTTAAGAGGTAAAATAATATTGACTATATGTCTTATATTTGATAAGGAAAAGTAAAAAGCAATATTTGAACTCTGTCTTAAGCATTATGTGTTTGATATAATTTATATAAATGCTGATTTTTATGTAACAGGTTTATGTAGGAAATGTATATATTTTATTGAGGATCACTCACCTGTAAGACGAGAATCAATTTAGGTTAATAGGTTAATAAAAAGATCAATGGTTATGTTGTTCTGATATTGAATAAGGGAGCTAAAAATTAGATTTTGAATCCAAGGCTTGCCTGGGTCCCTTGAATTACTCATCAAAGCTCTTTGAACAGCAGTTTTCTTGTTTGTTAAAATTAGGTTTTTATATCACTGAATTGTTGCTTTCAGTACATGACCTTGAATTTCCTAGTCACACAATAGGCCATTTCTTCTTTATTCAATCATTACAAAGGATGTTTTAATTTTTTATTTAAAAATAAAATGCAAAATTTGAAGATGGTAATTGTGTTTTTTTTTTCTTTTGAATATCTAATGTTGATTTTTGAGTTGAACAGAATTGGGCTATGTCTTGCCTTGAGTGTGTGTGCAGCTGGAAGAGAGGAGTGGAGGCGTGGATGATAGGAGTTTGCTGGGAAAGGGTCCCTCCCTGAAGCTGACTCTGAGACAAAGAGTTGAGTGCATACAGTTTATCTAGGGTAATAGTCCAGGAGACATTTATTCATAAAGAAAAGAAGTGAGCATGGAAAGGCAAAGCAGCCAGTCCAAGATGAAGCATCAAGTAGATTACCAATGTGGGCCCTCGAAGCAGAACCCCACTGGAGGAACCCTGCATGGCATGGTAGGCCAGATGCCATTGGGATGTAATGCAGTTGGTGTGTTAATGTACCCTCTGCTTACAGTCTTTGGTTATGAGTTCTTTCCGAGGAGTTGCTTGCCTACAAGATCAAGCCATTCTACCTAGCAGAGAAGGCTGATAAAGACAATGTCTTCAGACAGAGGTATGCTGGTGACATGCATGGAGATAGTAAATGCTGAGATGCTGAGCACTGTGGTTTGACAGCATCTGCTCCAGACTAAAAACTGATTTTCAAGCTTTTGATTTTTCACTAATGGCTCAAATTCTTTTATGGAATAATATGAAACAGCATACAAATTGATTAAAAAATAGAGCAACTATAATTCATGTGACTGTGTGTGTGCCTAGACACACTATCTCTTCTCCTCTGGCTCTGAAAGCCAGAGATACATCTGAGAAATAAAAGAGCTCCTCAGAAAATAATTTGAAAGCACATAATTTAGATTTTTAAAGATTTTTCTAGTTTAGCTCTCTAGTTGACATTTTTGCACCAAGCTGCTCTCTGCTTTCTGCCTTCTGTTAGTACTTTTTAAATTTCCTCTCGAAAAATAAAACCAATACAAGACCTTTTTTTAAAAAAAAAAAAAAAAAACCTCAGCCCAAAAAAAAAAAAGATACAATTCAATTTCAGTGATGGTAAAAAAAAATGATAATTTAAAAAATAAACTCACCCTCAAGTGAGGAAAACACAACACAATAAAATGTTGCACAACAGCTAATTGGATGGCTATTTAAAACCCACAGTGACTATCCAGAAAAGGGTAGCCATAGTAACACACCCAGGAGCATCACCTCCCTGGAGGGAGTGCAAGCTGACGCAAGAGGGTGGGTGGCGTGGAGGGCAGGAGTCTGCTGGGTGAGGGGCCCTCCCTGCACAGACTCGCCACCCAGACTGCAAAGGAACATCCGTTGTAGAAGCTGTGAGTCTCCTCCACCAACATCGAGGTTTATCTATATTTTTGGCAACTCTTTTGTGAAATCCAAACTTGGCTTCTTTAGAGATAACTTAAATGGAAACATATTTTTAAAGAAATCTTTGATAAAACTCACACTAAGCAGGGGGGTGGGGGGAAGAAGACCAAATGGAAACTGTGGGTGGTAGCTGTGATTGTGCCTTTTCAAGAATTTCCTTAAACACCACTATGGGTTTTGGCTCTTATGTGTTGATATTCCTATGAAGTGCCTGAAATCACATGGCAACCCCATGAACGTTGGAATAAAAGTTACTGGTACTTGCCCAGTCTCCCTTTGTCCATCTCTTGCACCAGCTGCAGTGAATGGTGAAAGCTCATGAGTGCCAGCCACTCTTTCCAGACAACCACCTTGCTAGGAAATGCCTGGGAAGCTATGACCTTCCTACAGTCCCAAGCCAATGAGTGCCTGAGACTAGAGTATCAAATCTTGGCCCCTTTGCTTCCATTAGGGACATGCCTGTGACACCTTTCCTGTTTCCCCATGGGTCAGTGTTAAGTCAGACACCAGCAAAGACTACTTCCTTGCTCTGTCCCTTTCTCTGCTCTGTTTCCCCTCACTTCTTTGAAGGTTGCTTCTGTCAAGGAAGATAATGAAAGTAGAGTAACATAAAATGCAATGAGGAGGCAACTTGTTAAACACACCTCAGGTACATCCACAGCAAGACTTTCAGACTGATGTATATCCACAGTGGAATACTTCAGTGGGATGTTTGAGCTGAACTTACGTGCAGTGTGTGAGCTGTCTGAACACACCCACCTATGTATGTACTCATTTGGTGAACTGGGCTGAACTACAGTTTCTGGGAAGAAATCCATTAGTCTTTGAAATAGTTCCCAAAGTCATTCCCATTGCTTCCCAAGATTGCCCATCCTTTTCTTTTAAACTCTTGCAGCATCAAACATGGATCTCAACAAACAGGAGATGTTAATAACAACTCCCTTTGCGTTCAAGCTATAAACACAGTCACCCTCTTGGAAAGCCTCAGAGGGCATGGTGAAGACTGCTTGGATATTGTGTCTCCCTGATCCCTATCCTTATGAACCCCAAATAAACATAATTCTTCTTTTTTCTCAACTGGGCTGCTTTTATTTCAGTTGATACTTCTAAGAACATTGCCTTAATAAAACACTTGCAAAATAATCTCATTTTCCAGATTGGCTTTTTGGGAACCTGTGTTAGGATAGATTATAGGGGACTAGCCCTGGCATAGGCATGAACTCACCTTCTTGGTCCACCATTGGGGAACCACTAAGAGTGGTATCATGGGCAAGTGTATCTATCCCTGAGGGACACCAGTTTGCAATAGTTGAGTGTGATTAGGTAGTTGATTTGTGTTTGTGTGATTTTTGTTTTATTTTTAAATCTGAGTCCATATTCTTGCCTAGGCCATTCTCTGTCCTATTATGCTTCCTTCCCTGTGTTACAAATGTCTACTGAGACCACTCTACAAATATATTACTTAAAATTCCAAATCAGGTTTTATTTCTAGGGAACCTAATCTATGGGGCATGCTAATGGTTGGAGGAGGGTATGTATGTGTCCGTTGTAGCCCAGTGGAACCACCTAAGTCTGTGGAAGATTGGTGCCCATCCTTCGCACATGTCTCCTTTCATCTGCCATACACAAAGGATCACCATAAGATTTCTAATTAACTTGGTATGAATATCTGAAAGCTGTTTGAGCAGGATGATCTTTAAAGTTGTATATAACAATTCTGGAAGGGTTTTCCCTACTAATCACTGAATAATAATGTGATTCATTGAGATTGGAGAATGGATGCAGCAGGCCAAGTACTAATAAAAATATGGTTAGCATGAAGAGGCATGAACTTCACGAGGAAATTCTTCTGACCATTGCCCTAGGAGAAAATATATTTTTATCCTTTAGCTTTTCAAATTCTGACACTTCATGGTTGCTTCCCTGAAAAACTCAGACTTTTTATGCAAGAGTAGTGCTATTGTTGCCCTGCCCAGATGTCCTTTTTTGGACTAGGATGTTGAAGCTCTACTTGCCTTTAGCTGATGGAAACTGTCTCATCTGGAGATGTTTGAGAGTTTAGCCCCTAGACTCCATACCTTTCCTACCCTAGGTCAGAAGTAGCTATGGCCAAAGACTGAATGATGTTGGAATTTTAAAGCCTATCCTTGGCCCCCAGATAAGAATGCACTATGTGTGATTCACACTCTAGAGTTCTAGTAGGATCTACTTGAAGTTGGACTCCAGCTGAGGACAAGCATAGTGTTGTTCTCATCCTTTCCCTTCCTCTTCTGTTTCCCTCATCCCTTTTCTAGTTTTCTTGACAGCACTACTTCAATAAATCATTTATAAAACACCTCTTAGGAGAGGCATTGCTTCTGTAAAACTGGCATGCTAATAATTCCCAGGGCTAACGACCAAGGAGAGTGAGATTCCAATGAGGGCTCACAGCTAGTTGACAATATTTAGATCCACAGTAAACAATTTGGAGTCCCAGATTTAGAAAGCCTTATATTTCATTCTCTTTTGAATTCTTTTACTGAATAACTTGTCAATGTGTGAAAATAAAAAGGGAAAGATATGTTTTCATGTGTTTTCTTATTCAAGAAATTGGAGAATTGTTTTTGATTTTTTTCCCCCTAACTGTATCCTTAGTGTTTGTAGCAGGGTGTGCTCAAATACTTGTTAAATGTAGTTAAACAGATATTTGAAGAATATCCCATTGGTGGATTTTTCTTTTTCTGAGTGCTTTCGGGACACAATGAAGATATTAAAAATGGCAGGCTTAAGAGACGAAATAGAAGATTAACCTACTTTTGGGTTTATTAACTTTGCTTCTTTAATCTTTTCACTGAAGTGGAACAAGTCTTATTAAATACTAATTATCTTCCCCATTCTTCTGCATTCTGTTTTGTTCTGTTAGAGAGTATTCTTATAGAGGAGTTAGCTGTTCTCAGAGTTGTGTATTCAAATACCCATCTTATCTAGGCTCTACAATTTCTGTGACTGCACTTTAGTCAGTTCTAAATGCTGTGTTAAAAGCTGGTTTTGACATTTATTCAAACCATCTGAGGTCTCTAGTCCTCTGGGAAGACTGTGTGTGGTGTTGAATGATTATTATAGATCTACCAGCCTTTGAGTGGCTCAAGGGTAGGGCATGATACCAGCATCTTTTGAGAATTTCAATGGGGGTAAATCTGGCCTCATATTTGATGGTGTCTTTTCATTTTCAGGGGCCAAATGAGCACATGGTTTGATAGAGAGAGAGTACAAATAAAAGGAATTTGGAGAGATTGGGCCAATGTTGTCATGCTTCAGTTACAGTGGTAATGGGGACCCTGACTGATAGCAGGGTACATTTGGACTCATTTGAAGTTTAAAATTTAAAGAGGTGCCTACCAGCTCTGTAATCAACATGAATATTTTAATACAGTGTTTATTGTGGTAAATGTCACATAATATAAAATTTGCAATCCTAACTATTTTTAAGGTAGACTTGAATAATATTAAAAATATTTACAGTGTTGTAAAATAGATCTCTAGAACTTTCTCACTTGTAAATCTGAAACCGTGCCCAACAAGCAACAACTCCTCTTACCCTCTTCTCTACTATCCCTGGTAAACAGTTCTGTTTTCTGTTTATTTGAATTTCACATCTTTAGATACACATAAAAGTGGAATCACACAGTGGTGTCTTTTTCCGGGTTTCTTCCATGTCCTCAAGATTAATCTATGCGGTGGCATATGACAGGATTTCCTCCTTTTAAAATGAATAATGTTTCATATTTTGAATCATTCTTGCATTCCATGAGTAAATTCTACTTGGTCATGGTGTACAATATTTGATAAGCTGTTGAATTTGGTTTGCTAATGTTTTGTTAAATATATTTGCATCAATATTTATCAGAAATATTAGTAGTTTTCATTTTTCATAGTGTCTGTCTGGATTCTGTATCTTGGTAGTGTAGCCAGTATTACTCTGATACCATACAATGAATTTGGAAATGCTTCCTGTTCACTTTCTGGAAGAGTTTCAGAAGGATTGGTGTAAGTTATTATTTATATGTTTGGTGAATCTCTCCAATGAAGTCATCTGGTCCTGGGCATTTATTTGAAAATTTTTAATTACTGGACCAGTATTCTTCCTACTTATACATCTATTCAGATTTCTTATTTCTTCATGATTGTAGTTAGTATGTTTCTAGAAATTTACCCATTTTGTCCAAGTTATCCAGTGTCCTGGTATATACTTGTTCACAGTGTTCTCTTACAATCCTTTGTGCTTGTGTCATATTAACTTTAATACATTCTTTTTTTTTTTTTTTTTGACAGGCAGAGTTAGACAGAGAGAGAGAGAGAGAGAGAGAGAAAGAAAAGTCTTCCTTTTTCCATTGGTTCACCACCCAAGTGGCCGCTACGGCCAGCCTGCTGCTCCGATCCAAAGCCAAGAGCCAGGTGCTTCCTCCTGGTCTTCCATGCGGGTACAGGGCCCAAGCACTTGGGCCATCCTCCACTGTACTCCCGGGCCACAGCAGAGAGCTGGACTAGAAGAGGAGCAACCGGGACAGAATCCAGTGCCCCGACCGGGACTAGAACCTGGTGTGCCGGCCCCACAGGCAGAGGATTAGCCTAGTGAGCTGCAGCACCAGCCAACATCCTCTTTTATTTTTTCTTTTAATTAACTGAGTCTTTTTTCTTAATCTGCCAATATTCTTGATATTTTTCTTTTCAATATTAATTAGTTTTTAATTTTCATTAAGGTAAAAATAATTATGTATTTCATAAATACAGATTTAGGGACATAGTGATACTTTCCACCCTACCCTCCCTCCTGTCCATGCTCCTACCCTTCCATCTCCTTCCTCTCTTATTCCCTCTCTTAATTTTTACAATGATCTAATTTAAGTGTACTTTATACTCATAAGATTAACCCTATACTAAGTAACCAGTTCAACAAATAGTAGAAAAAAATACTTCCTCAACAGTAGAGACAAGGTAGAGACAAAGTAGAGACAATCATCAAATCTCAAAGTGTCATTTTCACTCTTATACATTGCAATTTTTGATACTCTATTAGTTACTACAGATAAGGGAAAACATATGGTATTTGTCTTTTGGGGACTGGCTTATTTCACTAAGTATAATGATTTCCAGTTGCATCCATTTTGTTGCAAAAGACAGGATCTCATTCTTTTATGGCTGAGTAGTATTATATAGTGTATATATATACCACAATTTCTTTTATCCAGTCATCAGTTGATGGGCATCTTAGTTGATTTCATATCTTATCTATTGTGAATTGAGCTGTAATAAACATGGGGATAAAAATAACTCTTTCACATGCTGATTTCATTTCATTTGGATAAATTCCCAGGAATGGAATGGCAGGGCCATATGGTAAATATATTTTCAGTTTTCAGAAGTATCTCCATACTGTCTTCCACAATGGCTGTCCTAGTTTACATTCCCAACAGTGGATTAGAGTACCTTTTTCCCCACATACTCACCAACATTTATTACTTTTTGATTTCCATTTGAGAGTCATTCTAACTAGGGTGAGGTGAAACCTCATTTTGGTTTTAATTTGCATTTCCCTGATAGGTAGTGATCCTGAGCATTTGTGTATGTATAGGATGGTCATTTGAATTTCCTCTTTTAATAAATGCCTGTTCAAATCTTTTGCCCATTTAACAGGATTGTTTGTTTTGTTGTTGTTGAATTACTTGAGATCATTAGAAATTCTGGATATTAATCCTTTATCAGTATCTTGTAGCTTTTTCCTTCTCCTGTTCTCTCTTATTGCCTCTTTTGTTAGATTTTTTATAGTTATGTGTTTTGCTTTGATTCTCATTTCATTGTGTACATACTCTGTATTTTCTTTGTGATTATCATTATAATGATATAAAATATCTTAAAGTCATAGCATTCTGTTATAAACTAATAACAATTTAATTGTATACAATTGTATGCAAAAACTGTACTCTCTCATTTATTCACCTCCCACTTCATGTTATTAATGTCACAAGTCACATCTTTATATATTTTATAACCATTAACATAAACTTATTTATAAATAGTTAATGTATTTTTCCCTGTATTTATCAGTACTAGAAGACCTTAAATTTCCCTATGACTTTGTATCACTGTCTACCATTCTTGCATTTCAACTTGAAAGGCTTCTTTTATTATTTCTTCTAGAATAAGTCTAGAAATAATGAGTTCTCTCTGCTTTTATTTGCCTGTGGAAATCTTAATTTCTCCTTCATTTTTGAATGACAATTTTCCCAGACCTAATATTCCTCATAGAAAGAATTTTGTTTGTTTTAGAAGTGTGAATATATCCTCTAGTCCTTTTGGCTTCTAAAGTGTCTGCTGAGTGTCCACTGATAACATTATGAATGCTACTTTGTATGTAACAAATAGATGTTCTCTTGATGTTTTCAAGATTCTCTGTTTTGTGTTTTAGACCCTCTGATTGTAATGAACATCCATGTAGTTCTCTTGGATTTATTCATGTAGAATTCTTTGAGCTTCTTCAATCTGCATGTTCAGACTTGGAAAGTTTATGATGGCCATTATTTCTTCAAATAAACTCTCTGCTCCTTTTTCTCTTTTATTAGAGTTTCTTTCATAGTTATGTTGGCCTGCTTAATATTGCCCCATAAATATGTGTCTCCTTACTTTTCTTTTATTATTATTATTATTATTATTTTATTCTATTTACTGATTTCAAATGATGTGTGTTCAATTTTCCTGGTTCTTTCCTCTGCTTGATCAAGTCTGCTTTTGGTTCTTTCTATACTTTGCATCTCTTGTTAGAATTCTCATTGTTTTCATGCATGATTTTCCTGATTTCATTTAGTTGTCTACTTTTCTCCTTTTAGCTCTTTGAACCTTTCAATGACAGCTGCTTTAGATACTTTGTCAAACACTTCTTGGGAATGTATTTCTTTAGGATAAGTTTCTGGAGTTTTGTTTGGTTTCTTTGGGCCATATTCCCTGTTGTAAGATACACACACACACACACAAACACACACATATGCACACCCCACACAATATTCATGTATGTATACATATATACACATATTTGGATTTGGATATTTGAAAGGTCAGCCACTTCTCCCATTCTTTGTATTCCATCTTTGTGCCAGTGAAATCTTCATCAATCAGCCAGGCTGTAGGTTCTAGGGCCTCTCAAACATTTTTTGATTTCATGTTCCTTCTGTGACCTTCCCTTGAAATTGCGGCTTTGTTATGCTTATAGCTTGTTTTCAGCTGCTTCCAAATTCCAGCAACTGTTTTTTCAGTGCTCTGACTCAGGCTAGATATAAACCATTCCACAGGATTCCCCTAGACAGCCCAAATCTTGGATAAAAGGTCCACTCTTTTGTTTACTTCCTGAGAGGAACCTCAGTAAGAGGAGCCTCAGTTCCTCCATGGTATGCTTCAGAGAGTAGGCATGTCGAATGCTGTGAATTTCCCTACCCCTTATTATGGAATTCCACCTTGGTTTTCCAGTACCCTGGGTTCTTTAGCTTCTTACTTGGGCTCTAGAATTCCCAGGACTATCCTAGAGCATACAGTGTTCTACAGTAGGGGAAGGAGGGCCTATACTCTGCCATCTTGTTGATATCTGGATCTCCCTTCATTCAACATTTGTAGAAATCAAAGTCCACTGCAAACATCCTTTATTTTCAGAACTTTAGATAAATACAGAATCAGATTATTTTTATTTTTTCATGTAAAATTCATGTAAAACTCTTAGAGAAACCTTGACTTATTACAGGGAATGAGTGTTCAGTGAAAATGGAAAAAAAGTTATATATAGCCTAGAAAGTATTACTAGTTGAGGTCCACAGGATAAAATGATTGCAATATGAAGCAAGAAAAACTTCACTGTAATTAACTTATCGCAAACAGGTGTTTTGGTAGGCTAGGTTTTCAGTGAAATACCAGAGATATACTTTGCCTTACCTAATATGTTCAGACAGCATATAGTCAATAGATAAGCGATAATGAAGGGAAAACTCAAATATGATGTTAGAGATTCCAACTGTTGTACAATTCATTCTTGAAGTTCTTGGAGAAATTTTTTGTCCTTATTTCATTTATTTGCTCAAAAGTGGCATATCTGTGTGTGTATACATATATTTATTTATTTGAGAAGCAGAGTTACAGAGAGAGAGAGAGAGAGTTATTCCATCTGCTGATTCACTCCACAAATGGCCACAATGGCAAACCTGGGCCAATCTGGAGCCAGGAGCTTCTTCCAGGTCTCCCAGATGAGTGCAGGGGCCCAAGCACTTGGACCATCTTCCGCTGCTTTCCTAAGCATATTAGCAGGAAGCTGGATCAGAAATGGAGCAGCCAGGACTCAAACCATCATTCAAATGGTTAACCTACTTCTCCACAGCACCAACCCCCAAAAGTGGCATATAAATTTTGGAACAAAAAGCATTTTTTCCATTGCACAAAGCATCTACCATCTTGTGAGTCAATTTAGAGATGAGTGTTAATCAAAGATTTGAAAAGCAAAGCTTCAAGTGTTGTTGAATTCCTGTCTTTTATCTGCCTTTAAATGGGTAGATAAGGCA
Source organism: Oryctolagus cuniculus (assembly GCF_964237555.1). NCBI lineage: Eukaryota > Metazoa > Chordata > Mammalia > Lagomorpha > Leporidae > Oryctolagus > Oryctolagus cuniculus. Next base: position 37,196,277 of record NC_091442.1, read on the forward strand.
GGATTTTTCTGCACCCACTTACTTTCCCTAGCTTCTAGGCTACTAGACCTCTTTTGTTTAACTCAAATCTTTATGAGTGTACCTTCTCACCTTGCTCTCAACTCAATCTACTCTCAGAAAGATCTCACTTTACTAAGAATGTAAGCCATTGTTCTCCCATGCCAGGGGCCTTGTATTTAAACATTATTTGCAACAAGAGTGAAAAAAAGAAACACAACAGCCTGCTTTGCTGTCACAGGGATTTCAGGCTGCACAGTGGAGGCTGTGACTGCTGAGTGGAGAGGGTTGTGTGAGGGCAGTTGGAAGATGTCACACCATCAATTTTGCTTCTGCAAAGGCTGCCCTTAGAAGAATTGATCATGCAAAAAGGACTACTGATCTAAGAGAATATGTAATATTGGAATGATATTTCATAAATTGGGTCAAGGCGTCTTTGCAGAAATGAAACCTGGCAATATGGTATCATCATCTGAGGTTTGGTTTTCTAACGAATCTGAGGACAATTAGCAAATAAATGTATTTTCTAAAGAAACCCCAAGGTAGGATGAGAGCCCAGACATTAGAGGAATTGGAAGCAGCTCAATCTGGTGAGGTCCTCGAAACTGAATACCCAAGAAGCTGAGCCAGACTGTGCAGGACCTGGTCAAGGGAGCCAAGGATTCGCAGAGAACACGGGAAGCCATGGAAGGGGTTCATTCAGTCACAAGAAAGAGTGTCTCTTAGATAGTACCAGTGGTTCTACCTGGAGCAAGAAGGATGTCTCAAAATCACCTGATAAACATATCCATCGTTTCCTTTATTCAACACGTGCTCATTGTAATATGCATCATGCATTTTTCCAAGCACTTGGTTTATGGAAGTTTAAAAAGAAATGGTAAAGATTCTTACTCCTTTGTAGTTTCCTTTCCAGGGGCAAGAAGAGCAGAGACAGAAAGAGAAATATATAAACATAACACATAGGTATATTTTACAGTATGTTACAAGAGAAAATGTGAATAGGATGAAAATAGGACAGAGTAAGAGATATTGGGAGTGGACAATGAGGTCAAGATATGTTCCACTTTTAAACAGGAGTGAGGTGAAGATGGGTCACACTCAGTTTAGGTGCTTTCTATGGGAAGTTGTTTGGTTTAGTGATTAAGACCTGCTTGGGATCCTGGCATCCCATATAGGGGTGCCTGAGTTTGTGCCCTATATCTACTCTGGATTCCAACTTTCTGGTAATATGCACACTGGGAAGCACTGGTGATGGCTCAACAATTGGGTCCCTGCCATGCACTTGAGAAACCTGGATTGACTTCCCAGCTCCTGGCTTTGGCTCGACCTAGTCCCAGATGTTGTGGACATTTGAAGAGTATTCTAGCCAATGGTAGGTCTCTGTCTCTGTCTCTGTCTCTCTTTCTCTTTCTCTCAAATAAATTAAATGTGGTGCTTTCTACCACTGAAGTTCTTAAATACCCATTCTCCATCTTCTGCAGTAGAAGTCAGGACATTTTTGGAGGTAAAAATCCAGAGAATAAATCATTTTAAGTTTTGTGGGCTACATACAGTATTTGTCACATATCTTTCCTCGTTGCTTGTTTTACACAATGTTTTTAAAATAAGAAAAAGCATTCTTAGCTCCTGGGCTATATAAGAAGTGAGTGAAGACTAGATTTTGCCCAAGGGCTGTAGTTTGTCATCCTCTGCTTTGGAGAAAATAAATTGACAGGATTACTTTCAACCATATTCTTGTATGTGCATAGGGAAATATATAGTGCCTAATGGCTATATGTATCTCCTTTCTTTCCAACTCAAGAAAGTGTATCAGAATAGAAAAACAATTGACAGTTTTAAGAAAAATAAATCTTACTCATCCCTAATATCTTTTTTTCTAATACTGCTGATTTGAACACAGATGACCCAGTCCTCTGTGTAAACTAGTTAAGGGCCAGTAACCAATGGGAAAACCCCAGATGGCTCCCTGACTCTGTGGTCGCTCCTGGATATTGGACGGGAAGTCTGCACAGTGTCTTCCCATGTCCTGTGTTCCATTGGTGCAGACCCTGTTTGCACCAGGCTTTGAGTCTGGCCAAGATTATCTACAGTGTTGTCATCTTTTTTTCTCTTATCTCTAATCCGTCTTCATTGCCATCACTTTCTTTCCTAGAGCAAAGGAAGAACTGAGTATTTTTTGCTGCCTTGGAAGATAGAAAAACCTGTCTATAATTTTAATAACTTGAAAAAGAGCCCATGGTTGAAATAAATATGTATAGATGAGCAACTCCACATATCTTAGATTCTTTTAACTTGGCCAGTGAGGGCACACTTGTTATATCCATTATGCTCTCAGTATCATTTCAAGAAGAAAAGTCAAGTTGTGAATTTAGTATGCTAGTTTACAGTGTTTCTGCTGAGTGGAGATTGGAATAAGGGGCTGGCCTGAAGTAGCCTTGCATGAATTAAAGCCTTTCCCGAGAAATGCTAGCTGGGAACCTTGCAGAATTCTTGATTAGCAAATGGGATTGCCTTCCATTGTGTAATACTCTCACCAAAAAGTGATATTGGTGGGGTATTTTAGTAGCCACCACTGGCATCATAACTATGATATTTTAGCCATCATCATGAAGAAGGTAATTTTAGGTTTTGTGTGTTGTAAGTCACCAAGTTGGTTCATCTAGGGGATGGGGAGGGAAACCGTTGTCTGTTTCCAGGTTTACCTTCTAGGTCAATCTTTGGAGAGATCCCAGAGCTGTTGCCTGTCAAAGCATGAATCAGGTTGGGCTGAGCCTCTAATATGAGATATCTTACAATGTGAAACAAGATCCAGAGACCCTAATGTGGTTATGACTATTCGTAAAAGGGGAGCAGAACAGAGAGGACCTACAACCAAACGAACCTACAACCAAAACAAATTTATTCAAGAAGAAACATAAACTTGCAGAGGTGGCTGACTGCCAGCATGCACACAGACCAAACATGTGGCTGAGAGCAAGAATTTAGTTACAGGCTGGATTTATATAGTGTAAGACAGGTAAGGGTCATGGTGGGATGGGTAGAGCTGAGCTAGCTATTCACAGCCTTTTCAGCCTTCCTCCCTGTGGGCCAGTTAGTTCGAAAAGAATGCAGGGGATGGGGTGGAGACCAATACAAGGCAAGGGACTGAACTGGTCTCTCTCTTTTGTGTTTTAAAGATTTATTTATTTTATTTGAAATGCAGTGTCAGAGAGAGAGAGAGAGAGAGAGAGAGAGAGAGAGAGGTCTTCCATCCACTGGTTCACTCCCCAAATGGCCAAAATGGCTAGGGCTGGGCCGATCTGAAGCCGGGAGCCAGGAGATTCCTCTGGGTCTCCCATGGGAGTGCAGGGGTCCAAGGACTTGGGCCATCTTCTGCTGCTTTCCCAGGCCATAACAGAGAGCTACTGGATCAGAAGTGGACCAGCCAGGACTTGAACACGTGCCCATATGGGATGCTGGCACTACAAGCAGTGGCTTTACCCATTATGCCATAGTGCCAGCCCCCTGAACTGGTCTCTTGAAAGAAGCCAAGGGTAAAGGGAATTTTATCTGCTTTCAGGAAAGGAGCTAAAATGACTGAGGGTTATGTCTTTATTCCATCAGTGGCAAGGCCCTTCCTGACTTGCGGGTCATCTCTGTCTCCAGACTCAGTTCCCACTGCCATCACACTCAACGTTTAAGATCCCAGCTTACCCCATTCTCACTCCTGGGACCTATTCTGTGCTCTCTGCTCTGTCACGAGGATGTTCTTCCAATAAAATGTTCTCTGCTCAGTTGTCACTTTCATGATAAATCTAGGCCCAAATTAGGTACAGAAGAAACATACATCAGCATAATAAGAGCCCCATAAAACTAACCAGTGGCTAACATTATAGTTAATGGGGAAAAGCTATAGGCTTTTTAAGATCTCGAACAATATAAGGATGTCCATTTTCTGCACTTTTATTCAACATGGTACTGGATGTCCAAGCAATTGCAATTAGGCAAGAGAAAGAAAACCCCAAATACTCCATGAAAGAGCTATTCAAATAAACATATTCAGCAAACTTGCAGGACACAAAGTCAATATACAGGAAAGTAGTATTGTTATACACTAAAAGTGAATAATCTGAAAAGAAAATCAAGAAAACAATCTCAATTCCAATAGCTGCCCCCACCAAATTCAAATACCTGGGAATAAATTTAACCAAGTTGATGAAAGAGCTCTGCAGTGAGAATTATAAATCACTGATGAGAGAAATTGAAGAAGACACAAAGAAATGGAAAGATACCCCATGTTTATAGACTTGAAGAATCAATAGTAAAAATGTGTATATTACCAAACTGATTTACAGATTCAGTGTAATATCTATCAAAGACCCAATGACATTTTTCAAAGAACTAGAAAGAACATGATCAAAATTTGTATGAAACTCTGAAGACCCTGAATAGCCAAAGTGATATTGAGCAAAAAAAGAAGCAGGAGGCATTCTAGTATTTGACTTTAAAATGTATTACAAAGCAACAGTTATTAAAACAGTATGGCATTGCTATAAAAGCAGACCCATAGACCAAGGGACTACAATAGAGACCCTAGAACAAACTCATACATCTATAGCCAATAGATCTTCCACAAAGGTGCTAAGAAGATGCACTGGAAAAGGAATAATCTTTTTAAATTTAAATGGTGGTGGGATATTGGGTACACATTTGGAGAAGAATGAAACTAGAACCCTACCCCTCCTCATATACAAAAATAAGCTCAAAATGGGTAGAAGTCCAAATATGACACCTGAAACTGAGATCAGTACACAAAAATACAAAGAAAACACTTCAGGGCATTGGAATGCACAAGAATTTCTTGGATAAGACCCCAAAACACAGGAAATAAAAGCAAAAGAAGACAAATAAAATTTCAGCAAACTAAAGAGTTTTGGTTTGCATTATAGAGTACATGAGAGACTTCTAAAAATAATGGAGTTTAATTTGTCAGATTCTTTTGAATCTGCATGTATCAACTGGAAATCTTGGTTACCTCGCAATTGATTTTTCTAATAATGATTTAAAAATACAAGCTGTAAAAGTGCCCTTTGAGTCATCAAAGAAAATTAGATTCTGTTTAACACAAAACCCATGTTAGATGTATTTTCTAATTATTTGAAAATCTTCAAGTCTCTTTTAATCAGGCAATGTGATTAACTAGAGGAACATGTTTCCTGGCCTAGAAGAGTAACATTGGGTTTACAATAATGTGATTGCTCAAAGCCAGCAAGTCTGTAAAAATGTGCAAAAGGTAGTGGGGAAATGTAGTTAAGTATACATATTAGGGTCAAAGCCAACTGTAAGGAAAATCAAGACAAAACATAGGGTTAAAGCCAATTGTATGAAAAATCGAGACAAAACAGTAAACTTTCACACTGGTCCTTGACAATTCACAGCACTTATGTCTTGTCCAAGGCCAAGAAATTTCAGACAACAAAGACTTAGTTATCTGCTTCCCCATACACCCCTTTCTGGGATTTATCCATGCCTCTGATGAGTTAACAGAGAAGATTCTTCCAAAGAGCCTTGCCTGGGAAAAACGGCTTTTGGAGCAAGAGACCAAGCAGACTGACATTGCTCCAGGCTGTCCAGAAATAATCCAGTGCAACATCTAGCTCATTGGGTGGCAAGCTAACCAATATCCTTTTCAATTCAAAATCCTAAAAATTAGGATACAGAAGCTGTGCTGTGAGAAATGGGCCAGATTGGGACACAGCAAACAGCAGGTATCTTGGTTCAAATGCCCATAGCAATTTGCTCATTTTTTTTTTTTGTCCTGCAATCACAGCATATGCCTCATAATTCTTTGAAATGATACTGCATGGTGCATCAGTGTATGCGGAAAGAATTCCTAATGACTCCAAGTCACTGTGGCAGGTTAAGTGGGCTAAAGAGAACATTTGAGATGCAATAATGAGTTTTAGGTCCAATGAACCTGGGGTGGAGGCAGTCAAAACCCACAGGGGAGAAGATATTAGCAGAAGAAGCCACTTTTAATCATAACAGTAGCGAAGACTTCAGCTCTGAAAATCTGGAGTGGGAAAAGGAAAATAAAGGGGTTGTAGAGACAGCAGAGCAACCCACCTACCTCATAAATGAAAAATAAATTCTTTTAAAAAGTGCACTATTGGTTTCCAGCTCAGTAAATAAGGAGTTTGGAAGATGTCACTCCATCCTAACGTAAAAAGTAAAAGTGAGGCCGGCGCTGTGGCTCACTAGGCTAATCCTCTGCCTTGCGGCGCCGGCACACCGGGTTCTAGTCCTGGTCGGGGCGCCGGATTCTGTCCCGGTTGCCCCTCTTGCAGGCCAGCTCTCTGCTGTGGCCAGGGAATGCAGTGGAGGATGGCCCAAGTGCTTGGGCCCTGCACCCTATGGGAGACCAGGATAAGTACCTGGCTCCTGCCATTGGCCGCGGCAGCCATTGGAGGGTGAACCAACGGCAAAAGGAAGACTTTTCTCTCTCTCTCTCTCACTGTCCACTCTGCCTGTCAAAAAAAAAAAAAAAAAAAAAAAAAGTAAAAGTGAGTAAAAAGTTTGAAAACTGAACAATTGACAACTCTTCGTCAATCAATCAAAGAATTAAAGCCACAGGGCAAACCACTATCCTAAAAATCAGAGAGACAGACAGATGGATATAGAAAGTCACAATTTATTGGAATGTATGTCCACAAAAGCATACCTCCATGGCAACCAGTTTCAGGCTAGAAAAATTATCATTGATGATTGTGGACAAGTCTGTGAGATAAAACTCCAAGGGGAATCCAGTCTCAGGGGGCCCTTGCACTTCTGTGAGTTTTATCTTCATATGTGCTTCTAGGTTCTCAAAGTAAAGATCAAAGAAAAATCCCCTCATGCTTCCAGCAGGAGGGAGGGAACATAACCATCTTGAAATATGACAGAGAATTCTATTCTTAACAGATCCTTCCCTTCAGAACGGCTTTTTACCAGAACCCGATATGAAGGGAGGACCAGGGTTAGCACTGAGCATGGCGTATGCCCGCACTAGCAGGTTACCTGACCCACATCAAAATTCATTTCAGAAAGACCTAAGATTTATTTTTTAACTTTTGTTTATTTTTTTAAAGATTTATTTTTTATTTATTTAAAAGAGTTACAGAGAGAGAGAGAGAGAGAGAGAGAGAGAGAGAGAGGTCTTTCATCTTCTGGTTCACTCCCCAGATGGCCACAAAGGCCAGAGCAGTGCCGATCCAAAGCCAGGAGCCAGCAGCTTCTTCTGGGTCTCCCACGTGTGTGCAGGGACCCAAGGACTTGGGCCATCTTCTACTGCTTTCCCAGGCCATAGCAGAGAGCTGGATTGGAAGAGGAGCAGCCAGGATCAGAACCAGTGCCCATATGGGATGCCAGTGCTTCAGGCCAGGGCTTTAACCCGCTCTACCACAGCTCCAGTCTCAATTTTTGTTTATTTTTAAAGCTTTATTTATTTAGTTGAAGGGCAGAGTTAGAGAGAAAGAGGGAGGGAGGGAGGGAGGGAGGGATGGAGGCAAAGAGGTAGGGAGAGAGAGAGAAATCTTTCATCTGCTGGTTCACTCCCCAAATGACCATAACCAGCTAGGCCCATCTGAGCTGCTTCTTCTGGGTCTCCCACGTGGGTGCAGGGACCCAAGCACTTGGACCAACTTCTGCTGCTTTCTCAGCAGCATTAGCAGGGAGCTGGGTTGAAAGTGGAGCAGCTGGGACTCGAACTGGCTTATGATGCTTATGTCACAACACCAGCCCCTAAACTGTTTTTTTTTTTTTTTTCAGGGTTGTCTTTTTGCTACAGCACAACTTACCTTTACAGTGGCTAATACACAAGTCAATTCTGGTTGTTTGAAAATGATAGTCTGGAGATTTTTGGAAGGGCTGTGAAAGCAAAGAAAACTTCAAGAGAAAGAATGACATGATTGTAGAGCCTGTCAACATTGCACAAGTGGGAGTAATGTGGGTAGTAGTGTCCTCTGGTGTTGTCAACTCTAAGACCCAAGCATATGGATACCCAATAGAACTTCTGGAGGAGATGCAAATGTTCCGTATCTGCATTGTCCAGCATGACAGCTCCTAGCCAAAGATGACCATTAGCATTTTTATGTGGCTAGTGCATCTAAGAAATTGAAATTTTCATTTCATACAATCTTAGTTTAGACAGTGGCTACCATTTTAACATCACAAATGTAGCCACTAATCTATTTGCATGCACTTTCTGGACTTGAAGGTTGAAAATCAGGATACATGTATCCTATATTAGCTGATTAATGAGTTCTTTTATCCCTTAACAAAAGTCATTACTTAAAAGTAAATCTTTGTAACATGATTCTTTTCTGAACATGATTGACTTCCTGAATTGCTGGAGCTTGTGGGGTGATGAGAATCTGCTTAGTAGGCAGAGAGGTTGAAATATGCTCTTGTGCCTTGTTGACTGCTTTAAAAACACTGGAAAAACAACAGGCAGGTGCAAGAGGAAGATGGTGACCCTTTAGATGTTTCTTAAAAGCAGATGGAATTCCCGTATGAAAGACACTCTTCTTGAAGGAAACAGCCTCTTCATGTTCAAGGATGAGAAGTTGAAGCCAAGAAAACGTGAGGACTTTACAGACCTTGTTAGAATAGCTCTTATCTATTCAGCCTCCCCATACAATTTAGTCACATTTTCACAGTTTACTGTTCTTTGTCCAATGCAGTTTATAAGTAACTGATTCTAATGGCTCTTTGGGCCTTCATTTCTTCATGAGGGTCTCTTGTCACATAACACATAATATATTATCCCTTTCTCCTGTTAATATGTGTTATGACAATTTCATTCTCATGCCCAGTTGGTGCTCTAAGAAGATGGAAGTGGGTTTTTTCTACCTATATTGATTTTAAACTTTAAGATAAAATTTTGAGGCCGGCACCGCGGCTCACTAGGCTAATCCTCTGCCTTGCAGCACCGGCACACCGGGTTCTAGTCCCGGTCGGGGCGCCGGATTCTGTCCCAGTTGCCCCTCTTCCAGGCCAGCTCTCTGCTGTGGCCAGGGAGTGCAATGGAGGATGGCCCAAGTCCTTGGGCCCTGCACCCCATGGGAGACCAGGATAAGTACCTGGCTCCTGCCATTGGATCAGCGCGGTGCGCTGGCCGCAGCGCACTGGCTGTGGCGGCCATTGGAGGGTGAACCAACGGCAAAGGAAGACCTTTCTCTCTGTCTCTCTCTCTCTCACTGTCCACTCTGCCTGTCAAGAAAAAAAAAGATATAATTTTGAAATTAAAAAATTTGAAATAATATGAGCAATAGCATGATTATTAAATAGATATGCTTTATATTGAGATATTAGCCTCTAAACACAGTGTCTTTTTATTATTTTTTAAAAATAGATTTATATATTTGAAAGGCAGAGTTACAGAGAGAGAGAGTCAGAGAGAAAGAGAAGTTTTCCTGCTGGCTCATTCCCCAAATGGACTCAAAGGCCAGGTCTGGGCCAGACCAAAACTAGGAGCCAGGGGCTTTATCCAGGTCTCCCACATTAATGCAGAGGCCCAAGCTCTTGGTCCATCTTCCACTGCTTTCCCAGGGCATTAGCAGGGAGCTGGATCAGAAGTGGAGCAGCTGGAACTCAAACAGTTGCCCACAGCTCCTCAGACTCTAAATACAGTCTTGATTTAAAGATTTTTCTACCAGCAAACACTAAGGTAAGAAGTGGATTGGAGACTTCCTCTTTTCTATGTGATTCCAGGAGAACAATGAAGAAAGAAGAGATATAGGAAAGGATGAGTTAGTGAGGGTGCCATTTCTGTGGGTAGTGGGTTTTAAACCTGCTGAGACCACAAGGTATAATTTTAGTGGTTCTCTAGGAGGTGAGGAGGCAGGTGTACTTACCTACCTACTGTTATCCCTGATTAATTGAGGGTTTATCTCAGGGAAGATCACAAACATCCTTGTACTTGCAGCTTCTTTAGTGAGAGCTACTCCTTTGCCAGAAAAAACTCAGAGAGATAAAAACTTGGAGATGTGAGTAGGGAGCTTTCTGCATGGTCGGGAGCTGCCCTCAAAGCTTGGTGCTCTGCAGAGGGGGCTGAGGGGATATCATCAGTGCACCAGCAGTATCTGCTTGAATGTTCAAAAATACCATAAAACTCACTCGACCCATTGCAGCATCTGGTCTATCTTGTATACAAATGACTAACCAGAATCTGAGCAAATATGTATAGAAAGCTCTGAAATAGAAAACAAAATATGAAATAGGATCCTCATTACAGGCTGAACATCACTAATCAAAAAATCTGAAATGTGATACATTCTGAAATCCCAAACTTGAGCATTTCTCTGCTACAGAATCAAAATTTCTTAAGATTTGGGGCCAGCGCTATGGGGCAGTGGGTTAAGCTGCTGTCCGCAATGCTGGAACCCCATATCCAAGCTGCTCCATTTCTGATCCAGCTCCCTGCTAGTGTGCCTGGGAAAGCAGTAGAAGATGGCTCAAGTCCTTGGGCCCCTGCACCCATGTGGGAGACCTGGAAGAAGCTCCTGGCTCCTGGTTTTGACCTGGCCCAGCCCTGACCATTGTAGCCATGTGAGGAATAAACCACTGGATGAAGATCTCTCTCTCTCTCTTTCTCTCTCTCTCTCTCTAATTCTGACTTTCATATAAATATTAAATCTTTAAAAAATAGATATTTAAGCAGACATTCCAGGATCTAAGAGATCTCTTACCCTACTTTTTAGAGACAAATCGTGATTGACTTAGATCTGTATGTATCCCACACAGCACTGCTTGCCTCATGTGGGTCTAGAGCCCTTGAAATGTAACCAGTGCTTCTTCAGATGTGATGTAGCTGTCCGTACATCCTGGAATTCAATGATGTAATAAAAAAGAATGTAAACTATCTTACTGATTATTTTTATGTGATTATGTACAGAAATGGTAATACTTGGCTCTATTAGATAAAATGTATTAATATTCATTATATTTCTTTCTTTTTGCTTTTTAAACTTGGCCATTGGGTAGGTTAAAATCACATACACTGGTCTATGCAAATCCTAGTTACCTCCTGTCTCATGGCTAGTGATTCATTTGAGGGTAGCAGTGTGACACTGTCCTTTCAATAAGATGCAAGAGTAGATCTGTTACATGTTTTCTTGATAAAAAGAAACAATTTAGTTAGTATGTCTTTTACTTTTTTAAATTTCTTCTCCTTCTTTTGTCTAGAACACAGGTGAGATGCCCGGTAGTGTGGCAACCACCTTGTGAGTATAAAGCCAACACAAAACCACCAAATTTAGGAATTTAGTATAAGTAATGCAGTGTGAAAGGAATTTGGTTTTGGCTGGTGTTCTAGAGCAAGTACATCCATGCTGGGCTTTGTTCCTCTTGGTTTCCCACTGGGGTTCTGTTTCATTTTGCAGTCAAGGTTTTGGTTAAGTGTAGAGAAGTGAACTCTGAAGAGGAGAGAGCCAGTCCAATATTCTCCAGTAACACTCATCCTCCTCAGTGCCAAGTCTGCCCCCAATGTGGATTTAAAGAAGGCACCTGGAAGGAGTCTAAACATTGTAAAATGATCTTCATTCACCTCTAGGACGCTGTTTACCACAGACCTCCACTCAAGCCCAGTATTGCTTCATCTATGAATTGTTGATTCTGCATCTGCATTTATCCAACGTATAAAACAATGCCAGGGTTAGGCTTGTCCTCCAAGAATGAGTAGTAAACATTGTTCCTGACCTGCCCAGCTCAGCTTTGTGCAAACAGAAGTTGGTAACAGCTTACTGAAACCACCTTCTCCTGAGAATTTCCCTCAGCTCATAATAGCAATCTCACCAAGCAATGCCTGGAAGATCCTATTTGGTCCTCACAGCCAATAGATAACAGGTACAAAAGGGGCAGCTACAGTTCACGGTGCAGAGCTTCCTGTGGGATCAATCCCGGGGTAGACTCCAGTTAAGACCATGTAGCTCCGTACCCTGCTCTGTTCTGTTTACTCCACTCCCTTTCTCTGGAGAGCTCTTTCTCAGTAACTCACTTGGACAAGAACCCCTGTCTCAAATTCTGCTTCTAAGAGATTTCAGACACATGTTAAAGGAAATTAGCACTCTGTTCTACTCTCTTGATTTGTAGATTAAGTATGAGTACAATCAATGCCATGTCATCATATGGACGTTTTTAGCTGCATCTCTGAATGGCTACCAGCTCTTTAAATGACTCAGGGAAACTTGGGTATATTTTACTGGAGAATTCATAGGACTGATCTTTATACAAGGAGGAAGACACTTTGAGTGTGTGAAAGCAAAACTGTATGCCAGATCCCACATAATCTTGTGTTGCTCTCAATCTTTATTTCACTTAAACGTTCAAACCATCTAGAAGTAGAATACTCAAACTAAATAAAACATCTTTTCTTTCAGACTGATTTTACTGCTACACCAGTGAATAGAATCCAGGCACCATAGATGGAAAAGAGATTTGGGATTGTCATAAAATTGATTCCCGACTTGACAGGAGCATGGAATAGCAGGGGAAAGCTCTCTGTAATTTCAGCCAGGTGCCCAGAGGAAATTAATATGTAGATACTGAAAGCATAACCAGACTTCACACACCGAGACAGGCAGACAGGCTGGATACGAGATTCTAATTAGGGAACGGGAGAAAAGGAAATGAAAATGCTCCCCTGAGGGTCTCACTGAAAGGTGAAGTTCCTGTTCGTGTGTGTTGTGTATTGTGGTCAAAGCTGGTTTTAGTCCATGTGCCAGGGAAGAACCATGGCTATGAGCTGGGCCTAAATGTGCTTTTGGTGACATTCCCTATACTCTCTCTTCTTTACAATGTCTGATTTCATGGGGATGCTAAAAATAGGTGAAGAAAAGTTTTCACAGTCATAAAATTCCTTAGAAAAATAACTTAACATGTATCAAGAGTAGGGGGGCTCTATTACTTTTGTCATTAATACTATCACTATTCTTGTGTGAGGTGGGTATGAGATTTATATGTTTTAAATATACAGGATGTATTGTCAAGAATGTTCACTGGTTTATTTTTAACACAGTTACCTCCTGGCCATTCTTATTCATCTACAAAATATATTTTTAAAGATTTAAAACAATTTTATATTTAATTTTTTTATTAGCTTTTAACAGATCCAGTGTGATTCGTAGATAGAATGCTAAGAACATATGATATTCCCTTCCTCCTACCTCCCTCCCTCCTCTGCCTCCCACCAACCTCTCTTCTCCCTCTTTCTTCTTTTAGTTTTTGAGATAACATTTTAAATTTATATTACAGTAAAAAAGGCTTAATACTTTACCAAATAATGAGTTTAGCAAGTAAAAAGCAAAAAGACCCTGTTTGAGTGGGAATATAGAGAGTGGCTATAAAAAATAATTGAATGGAAAAATGACCATTTCACTCATATACTATAAATTTTAAAGTAATCACAGATTATTAAATCTATAGTAGTATAACATTATTTTTATGCATAAACTATTTTTATTAAGTGAACATTATTTTTGCCTGCTGACTTCAAAATAATCAGATTATAGTCATTTTAGAGCCAGACTGGATAGGTTCCTCTCTTGAGTGAATTTCTTCTTTTGTTCCTCAGTTTAAAAAAAAAATTTATTTGTATGTATCTCATAAATACAACATTAGGAACATAGTAATTATTCCCACCATACCCACTCTCACTTCCACTCCCCCTCTCCCTCCTCCCTCTCCTGTTTAGTGCAAGAAAGAGAATCAGGAGGGAGGGAAGGAAGGAAGGAAGGAAGGAAGGAAGGAAGGAAGGAAGGAAGGAAGGAAGGAGAAGGAGGGAAGGAGGGGGAAGGAGGGAAGGAGGGGGAAGGAAGAAAGGAAGGGAGGGAGGAGAAAAGAGAAAGAAGGAAAGAAGGAAAGAGGAAAGAGGAAAGAGCAAAGAGCAAAGAGAAAAAAGAGAAAGGAAAGGAAAGGAAAAGGAAAAGGAAAAGGAAAGAAGGAAGGAAGGAAGGAAGGGAAAGAATGCAATATGAAAACTAAGAGAACTGTCCCTCAACAGTCTAGACCAGGGCTGCTCTATGTTATTGCTTCCTGAAAGTGATTTCATGTTTTTTTCCCCTTCCTCTTTTCCTTTCCATCCTCCCCCTACTTCTTTTAGAAACTGAATTGTCTTTAAAGAAGAACCCAAAAGTGGTACATCTCTTGTGAGCTCTTAGACATAACTTTAACTTATGAGACATAGTATTATCCTTCATTTAATATACTAAATGCAAGTGATTCTTGAGAACAAGTTTGACTATTAAGTCTCATGATACAACTCTTTGGAGACAGAAGTTGTGCATGGGAAGTGGGATGTAAGTATACAGTGACTCCTGTTCTTTATTTAACAAATAACACTTATGTATGACATCAGTGATCATCCAAGGCTCTTGACATGAGCTGCCTTGGCTGTGGAAGCCTTTTGGATCCAGTGGCTCAACAAGGTTTTATGCAAAGTGGAAGTTCTCTCCTCCTTTCAGAGAAAAGTACATCCTTCTTTGGTGGCCATTTCTTTCCACTGGGATCTCAACAGGGGTCCTGTATGTAGGACTTTTTTTTCCAGAGAGTCTTGGCTTTCCATGCCTGAAATATTCCCCCTAGGCTTTCTGGCCACATTGGAATGACTTTAGGGCTGATTCTGAAGTCAGAAGGCTACTTAAAGCTATTGTCATTCTATGAGTCTGCATTATGGACGCTTCCCATGTTCCAGCCTTCACTCCTTTCTGATTGTGTCTATTATTGTTTCCAAACCCTTACTCCTGTTTATATTATCATTTTAACACTTGATCCTACCAATATGGTGACTTTACCACTTATTCCTATCCATTTGATCTTTACAACACTTAAGCTGCTATTTTTATCAGCCAGCTTAAGGGATTTTGGGGTCCTACGACTAGTTGTTAAGCTCTACCCCTAGAAGTAAGTCTGTAAGAATGTATGTAGGGGCTGGTGCTGCAGCTCCATAGGCTAATCCTCCACCTTGTGGTGCCGGCACACTGGGTTCTAGTCCCGGTTGGGGTGCCGGATTCTGTCCCAGTTGCCCCTCTTCCAGGCCAGCTCTCTGCTGTGGCCCGGGAAGGCAGTGGAGGATGGCCCAAGTGCTTGGGCCCTGCACCCGCATGGGAGACCAGGAGAAGCACCTGGCTCCTGGCTTTGGATTGGCGCGATGTGCTGGCTGCAGCGCGCCAGCCGTGGTAGCCATTGGAGGGTGAACCAACAGCAAAGGAAGACCTTTCTCTCTGTCTCTCTCCCTCTCACTGTCCACTCTGCCCGTCAAAAAAAAAAAAAAAAAAAAGAATGAATGTAGGACTATACTGCTTTGCAGTTGTGAACTTCATACATTTCACAATTACAACTTTATGATCTTGGTAATTCCTCCCACTGTCTCCCCTCCTACCCACACTCCCACCCTCCTTCCTCTTCCCTTTCTTGTCTCACTCTTATTCTTTACTAAGATATGTTTACATTTTACTTTGTACATATATGATTAACTCTATGTTAAGTATAGTGTTCAATGAATTATATGAAAGATAAAAAGATAAGGAAAATACTATAAAGGAAAGATAAACAAAAATATAGAATAAGTAGCTGTTACTGCACAGTCGAGAGAACGACGGTTCCAAATCATTGCTTCTTGAAGTGTCCATTTTGTTTCTACATGTTGTCTTTAAGGTGCTCTGTTAGTTATCACAGGTCAGGGAGAACATATAGAACTTGTCCCTTTGGGACTGCCTTATTTCACTAAGTGTATGTTTTCAAGTTTCATCCATTTTGTTGCAAATGACCAGACTTTGTTTTTATTTTTATTATTATTACTGCTGTGTAGTATTTCATGGTGTACATATCCCATAATTTCTTTATCTAGTCTTTAGTTAATTGTCATTTGTGTTGATTTTATGTCTTTGCTATTGTGAATTGAGCTGCAATAAACATGGAAGTACAGCTCTTTCATATGCTGATTTCATTTCCTGTAGGTAGGTTCCCAGAAGTGAGATGCCTGAGTGAAATGGTAGGTCTATATTCAGACCTCTGAGGTAACTCCATACTGTCTTCCATAGTGACTTTACCAGTTTACATTCCCACCAACAGTGGATTAGGGTACCTTTTTCCCCACATCCTCGCCAGTATTTGTTGTTTGTTGATTTCTGGATTAAAGCCATTCTAATGGGCATGAGGTAAAACATAATTGTGGTTTTGATCTACATTTCTCTGATGGCTAGTGATCCTGAAATTTTTTCATGTGTCTGTTGACCATTTAGATTTCTTCTTTTGAAAAATGTCTGTTTAAGTCCTTTGCCCATTTCTTACCTGGATCTTTTGCTTTGTTGTGGTTGAGTTTCTTGATCTTTTTATATATTCTTGTTATTAATCCTTTATCAATTGTATAGTTTGCAAATATTTTCTCCCGTTCTGTCGGTTATCTCTTCACCTTGCTGATTGTTTCTTTTGCAGTGCAGAAGCTTCTCAATTTGATGTAATCACACTTGCTGATTTTGGCTTTGATTGCCTATGCCTCTGTGGTTTTTTCCAAGAACTTTTTGTCTATGCCAATGTCTTGTTGTGTTTCCTCGATGTTCTCTAATGATTTGATGATGTTAGATCACAGATTTAGTTCTTTAATCCATTTTGAATGGATTTTTGTGTAAGGTGTAAGGTAAGGGTCCTGCTTCATACTTCTGCATATGAAAATCCAGTTTTCCCAGAACCATTTGTTGAAGAGACTGTCCTTGCTCCAGGGATTGGTTTTAACTCCTTGGTCAAATATAAATTGGTTGTAGATGCTTGGATTAATTTCTGGCATTTCTATTTTGTTCCATTGGTCTAGCCATCTGTTTTTGAACCAGGAATAGGCTGTTTTGATTATAACTGACTTGTAGTGTGTCTTGAAATCCAGTGTTGTGATGCTTCAGGCTTTGTTTTTGTTGTTTAAAATTGTTTTAGCTATTGGAAGTCTCCTGTGCCTCTATATGAATTTCAGCATCATTTTTTCTAGCTTTGAGAAGAATGTTTTTGGTATTTTGATTGGTATTGCGTTGAATCTGTAAATTGCTTTCAAAAGGATGGACATTTTGATAATATTGATTCTTCCAATCCATGAACATAGAATATTTTTCCATTTTTGTATATTATTGGATTCTTCTTTAATATTTTGTAATTCTCATCAAGGAGATCTTTGACATCCTTTGTTAAATTTATTTCATGGCATTTGATTTTTTTTTGGTAGCTATTGTGAATGGGATTGATCTTAGGAGCTCTTTCTCAGCTGTGGCATTGTCTGCGTATACAAAAGTTGTTGATTTTTCTGTGTTGATTTTATATCCTGCAACATTTCCAAACTCTTCTATGAGTCCAGTAGTGGAGTCTTTTGGATCCCTTATGTATAGGATTATGTAATCTGCAAATAGGGATAGTTCTTCCTTCCTAATTTCTATCCCTTTGATTTAATTTTCTTGTCTAATGACTCTGGCTAGAACTTCCAGGACTATATTGAAAAGCAGTGATGAGATTGGGCATCCTTGTCTAGTTCTAGATCTCAATGGGATTGCTTCCATATTTTCCCCATTCAATAGGATGTTGTCTATGGGTTTTTCATAAATTGCCTTGATTGTTTTGAGAAATGTGCCTTCTTTCCCCAATTTTCTTAAAGTTTTCATCATGAAGTTATTTTGTATTTTGTCAAATGCTTTCTCTGCACCTATTGAGATAATCATATGGTTTTTGTTCTTCAATTTGTTAATGTGATGTATCACATTGATTGATTTGTGAATGTTGAACCATCCCTGCATACCAGGGACGAATCCCACTAGGTCCTAGAGGATGATCTTTCTGAAGTGTTGTAGGATTCAATTGGCTAGTGTATTCTTGAGGACTTTTGGTCTATATTCATCAGAGGGATTGGTCTGTTGTTCTTTTTGTCTGTTGTATCTTTTTCAGGTTTAGAATTTAAGGTGATGCTGACTTCATTGAAAGAATTTAGGAGGATTCCCTCCTTTTCAATTGTTTTGAATAGCTTTAGAAGAATTGGAGTTAAGGCATCTTTAAAAGTTTAGTGGAATTCAATGATGAAGCCATCTGGTTCTGGCATTTTCTTTGTTGGGAGGGTCTTTATTACTGATTTGAGTTCTGTCTTGCTGATGGGTCTGTTTAGGTTTTCTATGTCTTTATGGCTCAATTTAGCTAGGTCATATGTGCCCAGGAATCTATCTATTTCTTCTAGGCTTCCCATTTTGTTGGCGTACAGTTCTTTGTAGTAATTTCTGATGACTCTTTTTATTTCTGTAATGTCCGTAGTTACATTTCCTTTTTCATCTATGATTTTATTAATCTGGGTATTCTCCCTCCTTTTTTTTGGTTAATTGGGAAAATGGTGTGTCAAGTTTTTTATTTCTTAAAAAAAAAAGGCTCTTCATTTTGCTAGTCTTTTAGGTTATTTTATGGGTTTCAATTTTGTTGATTTCTTCTTTAATTTTGATTATTTCTTTTCTTCTAGTTTTGGGTTTGGTTTGCTGTTGTTTTTCTAGGTCCTTGAGATTCATTGATAGCTCATTTATTTGGTGCCTTTCCAATTTCTTGATGTAGGCTCCAATTGCTATAAACTTCCCTTATAACACTTCTTTTGCTGTATCCCATAAGTTTTGATATGTTTTATTGCCATCTTCCTTATGTTTCCAGAAATTTTTCAATTTCTTTTTTGATTTTTTCTATGACCCACCCACTGTTCATTCAGGAGCATGCTGTTCAGCCTCCATGTGTTTGCATATGTTCTGGGGATTCCTGAACTGTTGATCACCAACTTCATTCCATTGTTTTCAAAGAATATGCATGGTGTGATTTCAATTTTTTTGAATTTGCTGACTTGCTTTATGGCCTAGTATTTGGTCAATAGTAGAGAATGTTCCATGCGCTGGTGAGAAGAATGTTTATTCTGTGCCTGTGTGGTGGAAAGCTCTGTGCCTATCTGTTAGGTCTATTTAGTCTATAGTGTCATTAATTCTGTTGTCTCCTTGCCAATTTTCTGTCTGGTTGATTTGTCCATCACTTAAAATTGGATATTGAAGTCGTCTCCCATTATTATTGTATTTGAGTCTATGTCTCCCTTTAAATGCATTAACATTTCTTTTAAATAGCCAGGTGCCCTATAATTAGGTGCATATACACTTATTAATTTTTTTTTGACAGGCAGAGTGGACAGTGTGAGAGAGAGACAGAGAGAAAGGTCTTCCTTTGCCGTTGGTTCACCCTCCAATGGCCGCCACGGCCGGCATGGTGCGGCCAGCGTACCACGCTGATCCGATGGCAGGAACCAGGTACTTATCCTGGTCTCCCATGGGGTGCAGGGCCCAAGCACTTGGGCCATCCTCCACTGCACTCCCGGGCCACAGCAGAGAGCTGGACTGGAAGAGGGGCAATCGGGACAGAATCTGGCGCCCCAACTGGGACTAGACCCCGGGGTGCCTGCGCCGCAGGTGGAGGATTAGCCTAGTGAACTGCAGCACTGGCGATAGTCTGGACATTTTAATGATGTTGATTCTTTCAATCTGTGAGCAAGGAATATTTATTTAATTATTTGGGAAGTAGAGTGACAGAGCAATTGCAAGAGTAGGAGAGAAAGCTTGCGATCTTACATCTGCTGGGTCATTCCTCAAATGGCAGAAGTGGTTAGTCCTGGGCCAGGTTGAAGCCAGGAGCTAGGAACTTCATCCTAGTCTCCCATATGAGAGACAGGGTCTGGGTACTCAGGCCATTAATCGCTCCTTTCTCAGATGCATTACCAAGATATTAGATTGGAAGCAGTGCTGGGACTGGGACTGGTGCTCTGGTATTGGGATGCCAAATTGAAAGCAGCAACTTAACCCACTGCATCACAATACAGCACCTCAACAAATGTCTGTTTTTTAAAAAATGTTTATTTATTTGAAAGGTAGAGTTACAGAGAGGCAGAGGCAGAGAGAAACAGAGGTCTTCCATCCACTGGTTCACTTCCCTGATGGCCACAGTGGGCGGAGCTATGCCAATCTGAAACCAGGAGCATCTTCCAGCTCTCCCACGTGGGTGCAGTGGCCCAAGGACCTGGACCATCTTCCACTGCTTTCCCAGGCCATAGCAGACAGCGGGATTGGAAGAGGAACAGCCAGGACTCAAACAGGTGCCCATATTAGATGCCGGCACTGCAGGTGGTAGCTTTCCCCGCTATGCCACAGCACCAGCCCCAACAAATATCTCAGATCTTTAACTCTACACAGAGTCTTTGTTCTGGGTTGTGGTGAGATCTTATGACCCAGAACAGTAACAAAATGACCCGTAGAATTCCATATTGAAAAGGACATGTGTTAAAGACAAATACAAAATGCCAGGCATATTTAAAAAAAGTTATATTCAACTGCAATGAATACTGAAGAAAAATATGGTAAAGACCACAAATTATGTTGATCAACACCACTGTGGATATTATTAAGCAATCCTACATGTCAGGCAAAGCTATATAGAGCTATGATTTCCTGAATTAATATTTTTACATAGTAAAATCATTGTTCTAATACTTTTGAACACTGAAAACTTTTCACAAAAATGCTGAAAATCCTAGAAGTGTTTCCTAGAAAAAAAAAATCAAGGATTTTAACAAATAGCTTACCACATGGAAATCTTTAAAAATCTCTACTTCAAAAATCTCTGGAGAGAAACTCTCAGGAAACAGTAATTCTGATGACATCTGTTTATTAAAAGAATGCCTTTTCCAGAAGCTCTTCAAAGTGAAGAATCTCATTTTGAGGAGTCAAGGTTTTCAGAGTCACAGGGTTTCAGAAACTATCAAAAACAAAAAGGGAGACGGAGAAAAAATATATAGTCATATCTCATCCTGGGTTGCTACAAAGCAGAGAGGGAAAAAGAGAGAACACGTATGTACCAATGAATTTAAGAAAGACTTTATACTTTTACATATTTGATCACATTTTTTAATAGAAAAAGGAGAATTCACTAACTTGAGGTTGAAAGCAAGTTTGGAGTGAATATAAAACATAACAAATACCAGAATGTTTACTTTTCTTTCTGCTCTTTGAGATTTTTAATGCATTTCAGTAGTTTATTTCTTCACCGTGTGTACAGATGAGCTATATTTTAAGACATAAGAAAGGAGTAGGAGATGGTCTTATCACTCTATGCTTACCTGTTATTTTGTTATTCATCTACTATTTATTAGGTATCTGTCATGTGCTAAACATAAAGAATCCAGACGTAAATAAGTTTTAGTACTCCCAGCTTTGTAACTTGGTTAAGGTTACAGAGAACCAAATGTATGTCACTGATCAATGTTAATAATACATAGCACATAATATATGCCAAATTCTCTGCCAAGCACATTACATGTATTTCAGATGGAGGAATAATCTGATATTCTACAAGGCAAATAAACAGGAGCACACAGAATTAAGTAGCTTACTCAGGGTCCCCTCATTTGTAGCATATTTAATAGCTATGCTTGAATCTATTATTGTTTTTACAAAACGAGTAAGAAATCCTGACCAGAGTATGGTGGTAATGGTGGGTAGCTGGGTGGGGATAGTAAGGAAAAAAAAAAATTTGTTACTGTTCTCCGGCCCTGGGGATATTTGAGATGAGTTGTAGGGAATGAGTAGATCAAGCATTGAGCAGAATATATGCAAAAATACAGCAGCAAGAGCCATCGTGAGTAAGCTGGGAAGAAAGGAAGAGATAAAGAAAGATTCCAGTGGGCCTGCTCTGTCTCGTTTCAGTGGTGGCAAAACAGCTCACCAAATATGGACACAGCACAACAGTGTTTGCTGCAGCTGGTTTTGCCATAGTTGTCACTAGAGTAGATGAACCATTCACAGACATAAAATGCTTGGATTCAAACACACTAAAATCTTTAGAAACAAAGGTAGTCAATTAAACAATGATAGTGACACAGAGTTAAAAGGCCCATAGGACTGTAGAAGACCAAAACAAAATCAGGATGAAGCTCAGAATTTACCCAACCTGGGGACTGTTTGTAGATGAAGAAATCAGAACCAAGGAAATCACATATACACATAATTATCAGAACCAAACAAGAATCCTTTCTCAGGACTCCAAATAGACTCCAATTTCTATTCCATTAATCTTTATTTCAAAACTTTAATTATAGCAGGTGAGTGGGGCATTCTATTCAAACTCTGAAGTAGAACAAGGCAAATGGTTTCTTCGTCACAGCTATTTCAATTCATTAACTGTTGGTTATTGTCCTTTGCTGTCAGCCGTGTGTCTTCTAACCTCCCTCACATTTAGGTGTGGCCAGGTCATTGAATCCTGGGACATAGTAGGTGTGAAAAACCCAGAAGCACCTCTCCAGGTCTGCCCCATAAAAACAGTCGAGTAGTCTTTTTCTACACACTGGCTATAACAGGGAAGACTCAAAGAAAATAAAGATGAGGACCTTGGATCACTGGATAACTGTGTAGCAACCCTTTTCTCCAGCTCCACCAATCATCACATGCTGGGCTATAATCTCAGCAGGAAATAAACATTTATTTTGATCAGTGACTTAAATGGTTATTTGCTACAGCAGTTAGCCAACTCAGACTAATATGTGGAATCATTGATCAAACTTCATCAAGCACTTAAAAAATTTTAATTGTAAATGAACATATTATAGTTTTATATATTTATGGGATAGAAAATGATGTTATGATTTATGAATATAATGTGTAATAATTAGTCCAAGCTAATCATCATATCTATCACTTCAAATGTTTAGTTTTGTGATGAGAGCATTTGAAACTTTAAGTGACTTTGAAATGTACAATGCATACTATTATTGTATTCACCACATTGTGCAATATATCTCAGAGAAAAAATTATTCCTCCTGTCTAATTGAATCTTTGTACCTTTGGTCATCATCTCCTCCTTCTCCATCCCTCTAACTCCCAGTAAACACCATTCTACTCACTACTTAGTTTGATTGTTTTAGACTGTAAATATAGGTGGGAACATGTATTTTTCTGTGCCTGGCATATTTCACTTAGCACCATGTTCTACAATTCCATTCATATTGTCATAGATGAAAAAATTCCTGTTTTTAAAGGCCAAATGGTATTTCTTTGTGTATATATACCATATTTTCTTTATCTATTTATCTATTGATGGTCATTTAAATCGATTCCATAACTTGGCTATTGTAAATTGTACTCAAATAATGTGAAAGTGAATGTATCACTTTAACACTGATTTAAAATCTTTTGGGTGAATACCCAGAAGTGGGATTACTGAATCATATGATGATTCTATTTTTAGTTTTGTTTTTGAAGAACCTCCTTACATTTTTTTTCATATGGCTGTACTAATTTACATCCCCAGCAATATTCTACAAGAATTCAATTTTTTCACAACAAAGTGTTTTTGGAATCACTCTAAGGTATCAGGCTGACTGACATATAGGAAACTCAAATATAAAGACAATGTGACAATGTGGTCTTGTTCTAAAGCACTCCCCTGAATCACAGCAAGAGAGAGAAGACATGAACAAATAGGAAGATACCAAGACAATAGATGCTCTTTGAATCACAAGCAGTAATAGAACACTTCTGGTCACATTGACCATAGAAGCCTTCTTAGAAGAGATGGCAGCTCACCAAAACCTTAAAGAATTGTTAAGACTTTAAGTTAAGACAATAGAGTATGGGTGCTATTAGTAGTGCTTACTTAATAGGAATGGCCAGAGATAAAACAGGGTCAAAAATAAGATGTGAAAGTCTTCCTGGGATAAAATAAAGGACATCAAAATTTTGAGAACATCGAATTTGAAGCTATGTGATTGAATCGCTTAACTGTTGCTGTGTAATAACGAACTTTGAAACTTAGAACTACAGTTGTTCCTTGTTTTTTACAAGAATATGGTTTGTCCAGGGAAATTTTGCTATTGTAATATAGACATAGCTGAACTTAACTGGGCCCATGCATGCATCAACATTCTTCCAAAGGGTCAATTGGACAATGACTGACTTTGGATGACTTCAGATTGGGCTACTTGCCTCTAATCTTTGTTTCTTCATAATACTAGTCTGGGATTATTCTTATAATGTTAGCAGGGGACACAGGAGAGAAAGCTGAAAGTGTTTTCTGCCATCAAATTACAAATGTTCCATTTCATAGGACAAGTCACATGATAGTAAAGGAGAGTCCTGCCAATACATATGGATAAAGGGAAGTGAAAAACTGAAATATTCATGCCACTTGATATCCATAATTGGTAAATAGGAGAATAATCAAGGGTATAAATAAATGACTCTGAAATTGGAACTATTTAGATTCAAGCCCCAGGTCTGAAATCTCACAGCTGCGTGATTTTTGGCATCTTATTTAACCTCCTGAGCCTCAATTCTCTTACATGAAAAATTGAGATGGAAACATCATTTACATCCACAGGGTTGTTTCAGAGCTTAATAAATTCATGTATGTAAAGTATTTACAGAAGCGCTGGGTACATTTTAACTCCTCTCTATGAATGTTAAGTTTTTATTTTTAACTTAAGAGATGTGCTGAAGTGAGTATGTTCCCATGTGTGTAACCAAGGCGATAAGGATGGGATGATAAGATATCCTAGAAAAAGAATTCCCCAATATACCATTTTGCCCTAAATTTCCTCTGATTACAATTTCACTTCCTTTATTAGCTTGTGGTATGTTTGTAGGCTGTGAAAACAACAGCAACAACAACAAAAAATAACCTTAGACAATAATAAACAGGAAAGAAGACTTATTCAAGCATATTGCAATGGGGAAGAGAGGCCTGACCTGAGCCTGAACTAAATTCCATGAAATAAAAGAAGGAACTGTTCAAAAGGTCATCTGTGTTTGCTAATTTGCTTAATCCAAAGGAATATTAATCCCAACCAATCATAAGAATGAAAAACACAAGATTCAGGACTTGGCCAGTCTGTAATATTTTCTGTCATAGTATATCTGGTGGGATGTAAAGCTGCAGTGAGCTACAACTTTAGACGCTAAACAGGGCTCTGGTGAGTAATCAGAATGCCTACTTCATGGTCACTGATATTCTAAACAACAAGTTTACATGATATTCTAAACAACAAGTTTACATGATTCAAGAGAAAGGCATTTAAAATTTTTAGAGAAAAGTACACGAATCAAAACAATAAGCCAAAGGGAAGAAAGGGCATTTAAAATTCCTGTAACATATTTTTATATTTAGTTTGTCATGAATCGATACATTCCTTTCTCAGAATAACATGTTTCTTGGAGCATATTTTTATTTGAATCCATGGTGCAGATGATGGAGGGAAGTGTGAGTCCCTTGGGGTGTAGCAAAAATGAGAGGATTGAAGCTGGATTATAGAATGAGAAAGAAAGACCTATCTCGATAGTGAAGGAAAAAAGAGAACCAAAAATATAATATAGATGAGAAAGGTCTGAAAGAAGAAAGACAAATGTTCTGTACTCATGTAATATATATCTTTATTTGTCCGTAAGTCCTCTTCCACACTTTTTATGGAAAACTCACTACCCTTTCCCTCTTTTGGACAACCTTCGTTTAGATTCCCATCAAATAGTTCCAGTTGCATTGACAATTATAAGACCCAAATCTGCTAGGAGTGTGGGGTGTGCGACTCAAGATAGCTTAAGCACAGTGGTTAAATGATGAAGACAAATAAGGCTGAGACTAGGGTGACAAACTGTCTTGCTTTGTCCACGACTAAGGAAGTTTCTAAGAAATTGGATTTTCAGTGTTAAAACCAGGACACTTCTAGAAAATCCAGGACAGTTGGTAACTCTGGAACTTCAGATGAACATTTCTATAATTCAAAAAGACCATCAAAATTATCATGACTAATAAGGTAGGAAACTATGATGTTCAAGTTGCTCGGCTTTCAAATAAAAAATCATCTCATGAAAAAGCTGGTAGAGATTTTTGCCTTAACATCTCACCCGTCAGACCAACCACTCAGGATGAAGATATGAGTTCAGATTCTAAATGAGGAATTATGATTTTGCAAAATTCAAGAGGATGTGGCTGATATTCTCAATTAACAAAGTTAAGCTTCATAGAGATCCCTCCATTTTAAAAAAAGGCTCCATTGCACAATAATTATGCCATATCCTCATTTCGCTATTTAAACTTTGTCAGTATAAGTAAAGAACTATGAGTATTTGGAAGATATTATAGAACATTGTAAAGAAACAGCTCTAAGAGGTTAACGTATTATATTCCACCTAATTTTATATAGAGATAGTAACACTTCTATCAAGCCCATCTTGGTTTGTGTTCTCAAAAAAAAAAAAAAAAAGAATCTAAGCTAAGACAAGAATATCAAAGCAAGTAGTTTACTTGCAAATGAGCTCAAGAAGATAAGCTGGGGAATGGGGAAAGTGGGATGCAGAAGGTAGAAAAGCCAAAAAAATTTTTTTTAATTGTGTTAATGATCCAATTACTGTTGTAGGAAACTGGGGCTTACTTAATTCAACCCAGAATCTGAGAAATGCACAGATATTCTCTTGGACTTGTCCTGTAAGAGGATGGGGATGTTGAAATATTTACCAAATGTTTTCCTTCTCTGGTTTTGAGCTCTCCCCAAATGACATTAACACCCTATGCTGTGGGGTTTCATAGTTAGGTGATCTTTCATAGCTAGAATGCTTTACTTCACTGTTCCACCCCCACTCCGGTTACACAGAAAGCAAGTGGGTGAAGACAATGGGTTAAAGTGCAGCAGAATTTTCTGCCTTAGCATCTTATCATTTCTGTATATAAGTATTTCTCATGACACCACCTTAAAGGAATCTAATATACTCTGAAAATGACACTTAAAGAGGGTACAGGGGCAATAGGGCCCTTTGCTGTTGATCAATAGAGGCAGGAATAGATTAGTGAGTAATTAATAACTATACATGGATTCTTGGTAGAGCAAGATTAAAAACCAAAACTCCTTTCATCTGTTTCAGGGCCCATTTACCCAACACCAAAAGTGTGAGTGTAGCCAAGTAGCCTGAAATGTAGGACTGCTGCAAATACAATTTTGATATTAATGAAACAATAAAGTGGAATTGCTGTCCTTTCATGCTTGGAACATGCTAGTTTACAGAAGCATTTCATTGTAGCCAAATAAAGCAACATGTTTTCTGGATAGAAACCATGAATTTGAAAACCAGA
This sequence comes from Oryctolagus cuniculus, assembly GCF_964237555.1. Taxonomy (NCBI): domain Eukaryota; kingdom Metazoa; phylum Chordata; class Mammalia; order Lagomorpha; family Leporidae; genus Oryctolagus; species Oryctolagus cuniculus. Next base: position 37,223,434 of record NC_091442.1, read on the forward strand.
CATCGTCTCTACTATACCAGGAAACATCAGGCAAAGAAAGTGCTTAAGCCTAGTTTTTTCATCCGTGAAATGAATATAGCATAGTCTATCTCACAGGATTCTGTTGAGCATCAAATAAAATCAATTAGATAAAGAGCATTACGAGTCATAGCTACCAATGTTAGGTATCCATATCATTGACAGTGCCAATAAAGCATTTCCCAAGTGGGATTTTTTTATAGTGCCTCAAAATCTGTGAGTTCTGCATATTTAATTTTCCATTCCCCCCATACTGCAACTGCAGACCATGGGAATGTTGAGATGTGCAATAAAGCTAAGGGATACCATTTGGAAATTTACATAAGTTGTCAATCTAACAATATATTGATTGCTTTATTTATTGGTTATAATATAGCACATGAAAATTTAGTTTGCAAATGAATCTAGACTATCTGGGAAAGGTGAACAATGCTGTGTCACAAAAGCAGGGATAAAACAGGGGATATCTTAGACTATGGTCATTTGTTGTTCAGTCTATGTTCCAGAGCCCAGTGGATCTTGTTGTGGAAGAATGTTTGTTGTGTGTATGTGTGTGTTTGTGGTTGACTATCAAAAAACCACAGAGAACAAGGAACAGCTTGGGTGCCTTTCCTTTAGGCTGTCTTCTCTGGAATCCCTGGAGTAGCTTTGATAATCAGCTTTCACATGATGCTTTTAAAGAAACCAGTGCTATTCTTGTTTGGCCCATCTTTTTCCTTTATTCTTTCTGGTTTAAAAATCCTCTATAAAGTCATCATGAATGTCTACTCCAGGGCACACAGATTTTGATGAAGGAGGGGAATAAAGCCGATACATTAAATCAGACTTTCTAGGTGATCATCCCTGAAGTCAAATTTCAAAACCTTTAGCTTTTGTTAAGCAGTCTGTGGGTGATTCCATTATAAAAAAGTTCTTATATGTCTGTGTTCTCTATAAACTTCAAAGCAAAGGTTTTCTAACATTATCATTTGCACACTTCTTGAAATATCTTTGCAAAAATGCAGGTATCTTGAGATGGTGGTGGTTTGGAGTATCCATTCTGATTCATTCCTGAAAATTTGCTGGAGGGTGAAGTGAAGATTTCCTTCTTTGTTCACAGCAAGCTTTTACCCAAGTAAGCACCAATATCTTTGGAATTCTCCATCATTGGATTCTCATTACGTCCCTGTATTGGTGAAATCATTTGATCTTCACATAGACAATTAAAATTGACCATTTAGACATCTTTCTGATAACTGAAAGACTGTCATAAAAAGAACATTTTTAAAAAGAAAATGTACTAACATGCATGCATCTCACTGATATTCTGTTGAGAAGTGAGACACAAAAGGGCTCATATCGCATAAGTTCACGAATTGGTAAAACTAATTGGAGGTGATGGAAAGCAAAAGAATGGTATCTCAGAGTGACTGTTTAAGGAGCTGGGGAGCATTATAGACACTGGGAATGAGCCTGCTCTTTATCTGGGTGGTACTTACATGGGTTACATACCCACATAAGAAACCATGGGTCTAAATTTGCAGACTTTATATGCTTTCACTTTTACGCTTTCTTTGTGTATTGTTTCATTTTGTTTTTTAATTTGAGAGAGCAAGACAGTCAGCCATCCTCTGGCTCACTCCCCAAATGCCCACAATGGGAAGGGCTGGCCAAATCCAAAACCAGGAGCCAGGAACTCAGTCCAGTCTCCCATGTATATGGCAAGAACCCAAGTACATGGGCCATCACTTGTTGCCTCCAGGATCCACATTAGCAGGAAGTCAGAGTAGGGAGCTGGAACTCAGGATCTAATCTAATATGGGATGTGAGCATCTTAATGAGTTTTAACTATGAGGTCTAATACTAGTCCCTTGTATTCCAACTTAATATCTCTCTGTCTTGCTCTCTCTCAAACACATACATGCATACACACACACACACACACACACACACACACACACACACACCTATATACACAAGACACATAAACACTGAAGGACTCCAGTTGAAGAGTAAAAAGCCATGAGCTTTTTCTCTTATTGTGTCTTTAAGTCCTTCTCTGCTGAAATGAATTTATAAATATAGTAGAAACTAACAAATTTTGTCTATTCATTTCAGTTATAGGCTGGATGATACCTAAACTTGTATCTTATTGTGAAGTTTAAATCATTCTCAAAATATACCACGTATCTGAAAAATAATCATTTATCATTAGACTCTGAGCACAGATTAAGAGGGATATGTTTATTTTGTTGTATTTGAAAAGCAGAGTAAGACATGAAAGGGGGGGAGAGGGGAGAGAAGCTAACTTCCAACCACTGATTCACTCCTCAAATGGTTGTAATGGCTAGAGCTAGACAAGACCAAAGCCAGGATACAGGAGCTTCTTGTGGGTTTCCCACGTGGGTGCAGAAGCCCAAGCACTTGGGTCATCTTCTATTGCTTTCCCAGGAGTGTTAGCTGAGAGCTTGATCAAAAGTGGAGCAGCAGGGCTGGCGCTGGGGCTCACTTGGTTAGTACTCCGCCTGCGGCACCAGCATCCCATATGAGCACCAGGTTCTAGTCTCCTGCTCCTCTTCCAGTCCAGCTCTCTGCTGTGGCCCAGGAGGGCAGTGGAGGATGGCCCAAGTGCTTGAGCCCCTGCACTCACATGGGAGACCAGGAAGAAGCACCTGGCTCCTGGCTCCTGGCTTTGGATTGGCTCAGCACTGGCCATAGCAGCCATTTGGGGAGTGAACCAACAGAAGGAAGACCTTTCTCTCTGACTCTCTCTCTCTCTCACTGTCTACAACTCTATGTGTCAAATAAAAAAAATGTGGAGTAGCCAAGACACAAACCTGTGCCCATAAGGGATGCAATGTTGCAGGTGGCTACTTTACTCACTATGCCACAGTGTTGGCCCCAGAGGAAGATATTTTAGAAATAACCTAGTTTAGTATTTTTTGTTTTACTTAATACAATTGGTTGATCTCTGTAATTAACACACAATTATTCTTAGGTGTTTAAATTTAACTGAAAAGTGATCTCTGTTAAATATAAGAGTGGGAATAAGAGAGGGAGGAGATGTACAATTTGGGACATTCTCAAGCTGACTTGCCCCAAATGGTAGAGTTAGAAACGTGCCAGGGGATTCCAATTCAATCCCATCAAGGTGGCATGTACCAATGCCATCTCACTAGTCCAAGTGATCAATTTCTGTTCACAATTGATCATAATGAAAGGACTAAGAGTCAAAGGGATCACATAAACAAGACTAGTGTCTGCTAATACTAACTGATAGAATAAAAAAGGGAGAGAACGATCCAACGTGGGAAGTGGGATACACAGCAGACTCATAGAATGGCAGATGTCCTAAACAGCACTCTGTCCTCAGAATCAGCCCTTAAGGCATTCGGATCTGGCTGAAGAGCCCATGAGAGTATTTTAGGCAAGGAAAGCCAAGACACTCTGGAAAAAAAAAAAAAAAAACACCACCTAAATGAAAGATCTCTGTGAGTGAGATCCCAGTGGAAAGAACGGGCCATCAAAGAAGGAGGTACCTTTCTCTGAAGGGAGGAGTGAACTTCCACTCTGACTACGACCTTGTCTAAATAAGATTGAAGTTGGCAAACTCAAAAGGCTTCCATAGCTTTGGCAACTCATGACAAGAGCCTAGGGAGATTACTGATGCCATAAATAGGAGTGTCAATTTGTTAAGTCAACATCAGGAGTCACTGTGCACTTACTCCCCATGTAGGATCTCTGTCCTTAATGTGTTATACATTGTGAATTAATGCTATAACTAGTACTCAAATAGTATTTTTCACTTTGTGTTCTGTGTGGGTGCAAACTATTGAAATCTTTACTTAATATATACTAAATTGATCTTCTGTATATAAAGATAATTGAAAATGAATCTTGATGTGAATGGAAGGGGAGAGGGAGTAAGAAAGGGGAGGGTTGCGGGTGGGAGGGAAGTTACTGGGGGGGAAAAACCATTGTAATCCATAAGCTGTACTTTGGAAATTTATATTTGATAAATAAAAGTAAAAATAAAAAGAAATAACCTAGTTTTGATGTACTTTTCTCTGAAGGGAGGAGAGAACTTCCACTTTGCTTATGACCTTGTCTAAATACTGATAGAGTTTGTGGTCACAATAGGTTTCCATAGCCTTAGCAGCTTATGGCAAGAGCCTCAGGTGATCACTGATGTCATAAATAAGAGCATTATTTGTTAAATTAACAACAGAAGTCACTGTATACTTACTCCCCATGTAGGACCTTCCTTAATGAGTTGTACTATGAGAATTAACTGCAAAACTTTTTCTCAATTCTTTTTACGTTGTGTGTATGTGTGTGGGTGGGTGCAAACTGTTGAAATCTTTACTTAGTGTAGAGTTGGTCTTCCATATATAAAGTTAATTAAAAATGAATCTTAATGAAGAATGGGATGGAAGAGGGAGTAGTAGGTGGGATGGGAGTCAGGGTGGGAGAGTTGGTATGGGGGAAAAGTGCTGTATTCCTAATGTTGTACCTAGGAAATTTGCAATCATTAAATAAAAGTTTTAAAAAATAAAAAGAAAAAATGAAATAGCCTAGTTCTGTTGTCCTCAAGTTGACTGTGTATCAGAATGACCTGGGGAGTTGATAAAAATACAGATTTTTAGACTGTATGTTTAATCTGTGAAGTCAGAATCTTTTGGAAATTGTCGTCAAGGGCTCAAGATATTTTTAATTTTTAGAAAAATATTTAATAGCCTCTCCAAAATGCTTATGGTACATTTGCTCTGCCTACTTGTGCATATAGAAATCAGAGTTAGTCCAAATATACATTATGAGATGTTTCCAGGGAGCCTTCCCATGGATTGTGCCATTTGAGTTTTAACTCTGTGAGGTAGATAAAAGCAATATCATTCTTTTTTGACAAGGAGGAGGTTGAAGCTCAGTGAAATTCAGAGACATCTTTATCTCGATAATAGACTCCTATTCCAGATCATATTTTGTTGTCCCACTGCAAACTGCAAGCCCTGCCTCCTCTTGAAGTCTTTCTTGAATGAACACTTAAATGCCTCTTTTGATACTATAGGTCCAGTCAAACTATCTAGCTATCCATGGTGACAAATCTGCTTTTAATTTTAAAATTCTCTTAATTTAGAACCAACACTTTTATAAAATATAATAAAATCAAACTCAAGAGAAATGGAATAAAATCATACAAAAACCAAGCCAACATATTTTATTTGAGTATACAAACTGAAGATTGCATTACAAAAAACTAAGTATACCATAGAACAACTGCTAATAAAAATATCTAAGTGCTCACAGTTTTATACTTGTCTCATCTCAGCCTGGTGACAATTAGTTTTCTGATCAGAACTGATCTTTGGACAGCACTTTCAGTAGCTATCCTTTGGTGCTTAATTGGAAATCTCAAGACTTTGGAATCAGAACATCTTTCCCCATCACATCCAGTCAACAAGTTCAAATCTGTTTTCTGAATAAGTGAGGCACAAGCCATATCCTCTTTCACATTACAACATTCCTTATATTTAAGACAGTTGTGATTTATCTCAAAGACCTGACCAAAATCTTCCCAGTTTCTTTTATGGATATTCCCCAAATGAATTTTCTTGTACTCTTTTTATCCTGGTCCTTCTTATCCAAATGGTCTCCAGTGCAGCTATATTCTCCTAAAACAGCATAATGAGAATACAGAACTCCAGATGTAAAGATCTAAGTGTTCCTTCCAAGAGCCTTCACCTTCTTCTCCTTCCAACCTTCCCTGTTTGGAGGCCATATTGGGCCTTGAGCCTTTGAGAACTGATCCCACCAAATCCTTTATCACTTGATATGAGACTCACTTTAAGAAGCTGGAGTCTTCCGTGTGATCCTTTGTTTCTCACAGACTCTTTACATCCCCTTTTCTGACCCCATGGCCACCATTCCCAACTCTATGGCCCCAGCCGTCATGGGTACAGCTCCCAGAACCTTATCCTCTCCAGGAAACATTCCCTCCATCTCATGCTCTAATGGAAACCTTATCTACATACACCCTTTGCAATCACCTATGTTTTCTTTCTCAGGCTATTGGTACCACCAAGTCAGAGGATGGAGTTGAATTATCCACTCCTTGTCATTATCTCCAAATCTTCCTAGTTCCATCTTTAAATTTGCATCCTTGCATGATTGTCTCATTCTACCTGCTACTCCTTCCTTGAGGTCATCTACTAACTATTGGCTCATTCCCTATGTTCCTTGAGTGTTTTAGCTTATGGAAATCTGTCAAGCTCTCTCTAGTCCCAATTCCTTGGTGGGTCAATTCCTTGATCTTCCGCCATACTCTGTCTTACATTCTGCTTCATTTACCTAGAGTCTTCATACCATAGATATATCATTGCAGATAAGTAGATTCCCCCCCTCATTGTCTCATTGCCAAATATCTCACAATACCACCATCACATCTTAATCTTCCTTCTCATTCTCTCCAGGACTAACATTCTGTACTTAGATCTCACTGAGAATTCCACACCACTTTTACTACCAACTCTTTTCAGTTCTTCCAAACCATAAAAACACTCAGCTTTTCTCTTTATTTAACATAAATTCCATGACCAACTATAATCACATTCTTGTCAGCAAACCCAACACCTTTGTTGAAATTCTTGTTCAGTCAAACCACAGATTTTGCTTGATCCAACTTTCTGTCTACCATCTGCCTGCCACTGTAGTTGAACATGGCTAGAGAAAAACATACAGCCAGGCTAATTTGTCTCATTTTGATTTACAACCATCAACCTCAAGTGACAGTACTTCTATTTTTCCCATCCATTTATTTCCCCAACTGAGAATTGTTTTATTCCTTCTTTTTGAAATTGAACCATTACCCAGTATTTTGATGTAGATTTTATCAGACCCCAGTATCTCTCCCTCTGCTTATAGTTCCTCTGTCTTCTCTTTGATGCTTGCAAATCAACTCCTTGATGAAGATTAACTCATTGAATTAAGGAGCTGGAAAAGAGACCCAAAACACAAAGATTCAGAAATCAGTAATTACCATTTCAATACTTGGCTCTCTTCTGAGAGCTTCACAGGAAATCCCAGGCCCTGATCAAACAAAGTTATACTCAGCCTACCCAAAGACCCCAGAGAGACAGAAGCTGTCTTTGCCATTACAAAAGGAATATGCTGATTTGTATCACTGTCTAATCAAAGGAAGGCCATGATCATGGAAGACCAAACAGAGATCCACACAGAACTAATCATGCACTGTTTAACCATCACTCTAATCTAGAAGACTCATTGCCCTTACTCCTCGCTTGGCTCATTGCAAGATGAACTACTCTCTTCTACCATCTTAAGTTGTCTGTAATTGGCTTGCTATGCATTGGAAAAGCAGGTCTAGTTGTGGAGGATCTATAATAATTCCTGTAACCAGGTTTGAGAAAGTCCTATAACTTTATCTTTTCTCTAACCTTCCATTTCTCCCTCCTCATCCTCACTCTTAGATAATGACCTCGCTTTCCATTTCATAAAGTAAATGAAAATATCCACAAGAATGCTATAGAACCCTCCACTGTCTCTTGTATCCATTTGTCGCCATCTGTGCCCTTAAATTTGTTCTTTTTGTTTTGTTTTGTTTTTGGCATCAACTAAAATCTTTTTAAAAGATTTAATTATTTATTTGAAAGTCAGAGTTATACAGAAAGAGAAGGAGAGGCAGAGAGAGAGGTCTTCCATCCGTTTGTTCACTCCCCAATTAGCTGCAGGGGTTGGAGCTCCACCAATCCGAAGCTAGCGGCCAGGAGTTTCCTCCAGGTCCCCTACATGGGTACAGGGATCCAAGGACTTGGGCCATTTTCTACTGCTTTCCCAGGCCATAGAAGAGAGCTGGGTCAGATGTGGAGCAGCCAGGTCTCGAACCAGCACCCATATGGGATGCTGGCACTGCAGGTGGTGGCTTTACCCACTACACCACAGCGCTGGCCCTAAATTTGTTCTTTACTATTGGCATACTTGCACTGCCCATGCTCTTAGCTAAGAATCATTCTTCCATTTGCCAGAGATCCCATCCATTCTTCCCCTTCTAAAGGTTTTCAATTAAGTAATTCCTTTTTTTGTTTTTCAAAAATTTTAAATATTTTTTTATTTATTTGAAAGGGAGAATTACAGAGAAAGTAGGAGGGAGGAAGAGAGGGAAGAAAAGGGAAGAGAAAGAAAGGGAAAAGAAGGATAGGGGAGGGAAGGAAGGGAAGAGAGAGAAGAGAAGAGAAGGGAAGGGGAGGAAAGGGAAGGGAAGGGAAAGGAAAGGGAAGGGAGGGAGGGGAGGGAAGAGAAGGGAAGGGAGGGGAGGGGATCTTCAAGTTCTCATTGGTCTAAGCTAGCCCAAAGCCAGGAGCTAGCAGCTTCATCTCAGTCTCCCACATGGTTCCAGGGACCCAAGCACTTGGATCATCTTTTACTACCTTCCCAAGAGCATCAGAAGACAGCTGAATCAGAATTGTAGCAGCTTGGACTTGAACTGGTATAGGATGTTGGCACTGCAAGAGACAGCTTAACCCCTTGCACCCAATTCTGGCCAATAATTTTTTTTTCTCTTACTGGAATTTTCCCCACAGCATACATACATGTTGTAATTTTCCTATAGCTAACACTGATTATCTCTGTTAACCATTACCTCATTTATTTCCTTCCCTTCATGACAAATACCTTCGAAAAAGTTAATTTTCCAGACTTCTATTTGTCTCTTTTATTCTCTCTTGAACTCATTCCAATCAAGTTTTTCCTTCACTACAACATTAAAATTGCTCTATGTAGGTTATAAATATTTCCACATTTAAAAACTTTATTGTGTATTCATTCTAATTTCTCATTTTAGTTTAATTTTTAGCAGCATATGATCAACTCCTCTCTTATTGAAATGTCTTCTCTGCTCAGCTTTCTGGGTACCATATGGATTATCTAATGGGTATTTAAAAATAAATGTATTCAAATGTAAGCTTTTATTATTTGACCCAAAGCTTGCTCATTTGCAATCTTCTTCATCTCAGCAAATGTTCAAGCCAAAAATCTTGATATTACCCATAACTACTCTGTTTTTGAAACCATTTCTGATTACAAGGAAAGTTCTATTGGTCTTCATTCAAAGTATATATAGAATTTGACTCTCACTCTCTTCAATGTTACCAACTTGTTTCTGGCCACTATCATCTCTCACCTGGATAAGTAAACATGTCTCCTAAATCCTCTCCCTCTGTCCATTCAATACAGTGGTCACTCTTACTGATTCAATTGAATTCTTTTTTTTTTTTTTTTGACATGTAGAGTTAGACAGTGAGAGAGAGAGAGAGAGAGAAGAATCTTCCTTTTCCGTTGGTTCACCCCCCCCCCCCCCCAAATGGCTGCTACAGCCGGCGCGCTGCGCTGATCCGAAGCCAGGAGACAAGTGCTTCCTCCTGGTCTCCCATGCAGGTGCAGGGCTCAAGGACCTGGGCCATCCTCCACTGCCTTCCCGGGCCACAGCAGAGAGCTGGACTGGAAGAGGAGCAACCAGGACAGAATCCAGCGCCCCAACCAGGACTAGAACCCAGGGTGCCAGTGCCGCAGGTGGAGGATTAGCCTAGTGAGCCGCGGCACCGGCCGATTCAATTAAATTCTAAGATCATGTCAGTTCTCATGTCAGCTCAAGTTTTCTGATACTTCTCTCTTAGAGTTAGACCTAATGCTCCAAGAGTGACCCACAATACCATAGGCAGTTACCTTGATGACTTCTCTGACTGCATGACTTTCTACTCTTAGCTCTGCTCTCTTTGCTTCAGCCACATTGCCAAGCATCATGGCATCAGGATGTTTGCCTCAGATATTCCTTATCCCTAGAATTTTTCCTTCCTGAGATCTTCATGGCTTGCTCACTCCCATTCTTCATTGTTTTTCTTGAATAGCATACTCTTTGAAGACTTCCCTATCTACTCTATCTAAAAAGTACAGCCTTACAATTCCTCTTTATTGTTCTTGTTACTTTCCCTAGTATTTTTTCTAGTTTATTATTATGCTTTTTAATGGAATGTTAAGTTTATGAGGGCAGGGTTTTATGTGCTTTATTCGTTCCTATATCATTGGGATGTAGAAGTGCATAGTGCATAGTAGGAAATTACCAAATTGCCAAATAAATGAATGGTTAAATGAAAGCAGGTGATATTGGGCTTTTACTCCTCATGATATGAACACTATGTACCATAAATACAAACTAAATGTGGATCAGTTTGTTGAAGCAATCACAACCCACTCTTTATAAAATCCATGCTTATAATCAACTGCCATTCTTACCTCTTTTTCATATGAAATTCTGCCAAACAAGGATTCCCTATTGTAGGTTCACACAACTATTTATAACTTCCCACACACGGTCCTTTTTAAAACTTCATCTATTTATTTTAAAATCAACAGTCTGAGTTGTCCAAGATACAATTCTGAGTCTTGATTTTGATATATGTTACATTAGTGTTGTCTTTCAGATTTGATAAACTGTTTTATTGGCATCAATTAAGTTCTTTATAATGTTTAATCAAAAGGACAAATTGAAAGGTCCCATGAGCTATCAGAAGAGAAGTTAAGACAGATTGCATTTTGCAAAAACAGTTGTACCAGTACTTGCTCTTTTTATACTATGCTGCTGGCACTCCTCCACTGAGAAATTGCATCTAAGTTCCCTTCCCTTGAACCTGAACAGATCCTTACAATTTCCTTGACAATTAAGCATGGCAGAAATAATTCTGTGTGAGTGTGTGAGTTCTACAGCTAAGATTATGCTGCCCTGACCACAGAGAGACCACATAGAAATGGAGATTAAAATCTGAAGAGCCCCAGATGGCCAGTACACCAACTAATTCTATCTGTGATACAAACCAGACACATGAATGAAGAAGACTTGAAGATGATTCTAGTCTCAGCCACCATTTGGCAGTAACTCGATAAAAACCATTTAGCCAAACCCACCTAGTTGAATCAATCTCAAGTTCCTGACTCACATCAACAATGAGAGGTAATGAGCCATGATTGTAGTTTTAAGGCACTGAGTTTGGGGATGATTTGTTATTCAGCAATAGGTGAAAAACATCTGTTGCACATACACAGTTGAACACTGTTGAGAACTGTCTATTCAGCTGAGTCAAAGCATGGTGCCTGCATATTAGGAACACCCAAGGCAGGGAGAAATGCTAACATGTTCTGTGCAAAGACTCAACTGCTTTTCTTGACATTTGTCCTTAACAATAAATTTTTAAAACTTAGGTGTGTTTGCAGTAAACTAGAATGATGGAACAAATGAATTAAGAGAGTGAAGATGACTAGAAACAAGCTTTGGGAACTTAGGAGATGTGTAAAGATGGGCTTTGTTCACATTTTGCTTGGACTAGCCTTTTTTGTCATATATTGGAGGAAAATCTGAAGAAACAATTGCTTCTGCACTGTGTGAAGCCTCTGCTGATAGAATTTCCATTTCTAATTCAATCTCTCCATGCCCACCCTTCTTAGGTCTGATTTGCCAAAGGAAAGACCATGTTTTAATAACTTCTCAGCTCAAAGGCAAAATGTTACCTCTCAATAACTTTCCTTCAAATTTATATTGTCACATTTGAGTGAAAAATAACAAAGCGCAAACTCTTTCATTTACTCCACTAATGTCTGATATATTACACTCTTTGGATCTCCAGCATTTTATGTGAGATTTCAATTGATTTATTTTTGCCTTTTCTTTTGATTGTAGACAGTCTGACTTTTTTAAAGGTACAAACTCTGAATTAAGTTTTTCACTTAAAAAGATTTTCACCACTTCTGTGCCTTTGCTCATCTCACTGCTATAACACTGATATTTATGAGATTCTGTTCGTATTAATCAGTTTATCAACCAGAAATATAGTTCTGGCCAGCACCGCGGCTCAATAGGCTAATCCTCCACCTAGTGGCGCCGGCACACCGGGTTCTAGTCCCAGTCGGGGCGCCGGATTCTTTCCCAGTTGCCCCTCTTCCAGGCCAGCTCTCTGCTGTGGCCCGGGAAGGCAGTGGAGGATGGTCCAAGTGCTTGGGCCCTGCACCCCATGGGAAGGAGAAGCACCTGGCTCCTGGCTTTGGATCAGCGCGGTGCGCCGGCCGCAGTGCGCCAGCCATGGCAGCCATTGGAGGGTGAACCAACAGGAAAGGAAGACCTTTCTCTCTGTCTCTCTCTCTCACTATCCACTCTACCTGTCAAAAAAAAAATATATATATATATATAGTTCTCTTACATTTATGCCGAGAGTAAACAATTTATTGCTGCTTCTCTTTTCAATAACTCTCTTTATGATAGTTCTCTAAACTGATTTAATTAAATATCTCAAATTTTTCCTGTTGCACATTTATTTAAGGGAAGTGTGTATATGGAGCAAGGAAAACTATTCAAAAATATATTTGAATGAACTGAATTAGTGAATTTTTGACTGGCTATGGGGAATTGGCTCCCTCTTATTCCTTCTTGCCTTGCAGTACTGTGACAGGTAGGAGGGCTAATAGGCAGTTAGGTTGGTCTAGGTCACAATGAGGAAAAGGGAAATCCATTTCAGATGATGGGAAATGCTTGCTTCCCTCAAAGGCTACCCTTAACAAGATGAAAGTGGCTATCCCACTCCTTTGGAGTTTTCAGTTTTAGCATGAGAATAGCATGAAAGTAGTGATTCCACCCATCTGAGTTCTCAGTTCACCATGAAAACAGAAGGAAATCATTGTTCCCACCCTTCTGATTATTAGTATTATTTTTGCCTTAGCATGAACAAGCTGGAGAGGACTGGGAAGATTACAAATACAGCCTTTTGATGGTTTTAGTTCCCACCTCTGATTGTTAGCTGCTATACTGGTTTCCCTCTCCCCCACAACAAAATGTGCTTAAAAGACTTGGACCCTCACAGTTTCTCTGGTCTGCCTTTCTTAGAGCCTGCCCCCTGATCACTGTGGCAGGAGGTTTCTGACTTAAATCAATCTTTCTTTCCTCTCTGCCTTGTTTGTGTGGAAATCTTCTTTCATATGAGACAAAGAACTGAGGTCATTGTTCTGGGTTGAACTTTCACCTGTAACAGTATCCTACCATGTGGACAAGTATCAGTGGCTGAGAAACATAGAACAATGTTAATCATGTATGGCACTTAAGTGTCAGACAACTTAATCCCATATTCAAAGAACATCTGAGCTGCTTTTAGTTCTGGGCTCAATGTGTGTTGTCACCAATCTCCTACTCAGAAGCCAAGTAGAGTCATTGTATATTTTAAAATAAGTCTGAAGAACTGTGATTCTGATAATTCCTCTCCATCTGGTCACATAGTAAGTATGGTGTATATCATGGTGACAGGAAGCAGAACAAACTTGGAGCAGGAGAAGGAGAAAGGAAAGACACCCCCTGGGGTAAGGTTAGCATTTACCCAGGAATGGAGTATGCTATCCTTCACTTGCACACTATTTCCTAGACTTCTATATCCTCTTATTCAATTGTGTTTTGCAGCTTGGGCAATACTTGTACTTGACCTTTATTTCCCCTTCAGAACAAGTGTAATCCCAATTCTTAGTGGTTTGATATAATCATGGCTCTTGTGAGTTTATAAGTCAACTGGATGGTTCTGCTGATCTTGGCCGGGATTGCTCACCCATCAAAAGTCAACCGGTGAGTCAACGAGAGGCTGGCTGGTTCAGATAGGATGAGTCTCTTCTTATGTCTCTCATGTCTCTCCAGCAAGCTAGTATGGTCCTGTCCTCATGAGTATTACAGAAAAGCAGGGGCAAGGAAGTCTCTAATTACGTTATATTTCTTCTTGCTTGTTGCCCAAAGCAAATCCTATAACCAGGTACTGATTCAGAATGGAAGCAGAATACAGTTTCAGAACCAAGGGACATCAAGGATCCTGTTAATTAGGCTATGAATGCAGCTAAGAGAAGCCATGTATCAGGAGAGTCATGCCATCACCTTCTTCATTCTGATGTGATGATAATGGAAATGTTCAATATCTATAATATTCAAATATGGTAGCCACTAGGCACAGTGACTGAACTTCAATTTCAGTGAGTGAGAAAATGAATTCCTCAGTCATAGAAGCCACACTTCAAGGTTTCATAGCTATCAGCACACTAGCAACCATTTGTAGAATTTTGCCTTCAATCAGTGAGGAGAAAAATTGTGTCATTGTACTAGATGCCACAATATAAAAGGCTACAATGGACCATTGATTTGGTGTACTCAAGGTATTATTGTATCCTATTGAGACCTGATTTACATTGATTAAGTCAACTTCAACCAGTTTATTTTTTAGAGGAACTTTCAGCACTCTAACATAATGGAGCAGGTGATAGATTTCCTTCCTATAGACCTGCTAAATAATTGCAGGGAAGCAGAGTCTCAGACCTAAGTGTATTTCACCTACAGAGAGTATTAATAATAGGTTTGAGAGTCCACACGCCCTGCTCTGCAGGCTCAATTATGATTCCATCTCTACATTTAAGTGATTCCTTTTAGTTTCATTGAGGTATAATTGATAAATAAAACTTGCATATATTTAAGGTGCACGAGGTACTATTTTGACATACATATATGCTGTGTGGTAATTTCTCAAGTCGAGCTAATTTGACACAGCCATTATGTCACATACTTACCTTTTCGGGTGCATATGTGAAGAGACCATTTAAGGTCTAGCCTCTTATCAAATTATAAGTCTGTAATTGATTACTGCTAATTGAGTTTCCAGAATTTATCATCTTATAAGTGCAAATCTCGATTCTTTGACCAACATCTCCCCATTCCTCTCACCTTCCTCCGCTACACACACACCTCTTATAACCACCCTTCTACTTTTTGGTTTTATCAGAGTGACTTTTTTTTTGCTTCTATATATAAATGATAACATGCAATATTTGTTTTTCTGCACCTGGCTTAATTCATTTATCACAATGTCTTCAGTTGCAACCATGTTGTCACAGATGGTAGGATTTCCTTCTTTCTTAAGGCTGAGTTAATATTCTATGCCATATTTTCTTTATCCATTTATCTGTTGATGGAAACTTAGGATGATTCAATATCTTGGCTGTTATAAATAATGCTATAGACCATTATATTTCTGTGGATATATACCCAGCTTTTTGGTGACTTAATAGTACCCTCAATGCAGCAGGTTACAGCTAAGCATATATCAGAATCAGGCAACCAATTATGCTTTTCATCATCTGTTGAATGGTGAATTGTTAATGAATGAGGCTTAAGGTTCTACTCCTAATTGTGAAGACAACAGGATGCTCTGAATTCTATACCCTGTGCATACAAGACACTGCATAACTTGTATATTTCCAGTCAATACAAATACCTTGAGCATCATTAACATCACCAGTGAACACCCACTTCTAAACTCTATTTGTGATCATTAAGAAAATTAGGAGCCTCACTAAAGGAAATTAATTTCTGACGCCAATTATGCTAATTAGCAAAACCTTAGGTGGTGTTCTAAGACCAAAATTGCTGAGGCACTTTTGGTAATCACACCTAGAGTGTGGCCTTGGATGGAGTACTAACAAACTACTTGGCAGGTAGACTGTTATATGAGGCAATCAACTGTTTCTTTGGTCTAAATTAAAATGAACACATGACTCTATTCTCTATTTATACTGATTAATCTTAAACTTCAGATTACTAACATAATTTTAAGGTCAAAACTCATACTCCTACATTGAGTTCTGGACTAAAATTATGACAAATTTCATGTTGCCCAAAAGACTACTTTATTTTTGTTACAGTTATTCTAGCAACATATTTCTAAAACATTAGTGCTAGAAAATGTGGCACATATAATTTTTCTTATTTAGAAATTTTAAACTTTTATTGATTTTGTTTCATATAAGGTTAATTTTTATAAAATATCATATGTTCTCCATGATCGGTGACAACTGACTGAACACCAAAAAGGAAACCTGTTGAAGTGAAATGGACACTATGAGAAACGGTGACTTGATCAGCATAGCCCTGACTGTTAATGAACAACTTAATACATTATCCCTCTTAGTATTTCTTTTTGTCTGTTCTACTTAATATGACTGGTTTAATTCTGTAATTAATACACAGTTATTCTTAAGTGTTGAAATTTAACTGAAATGTGATCCCTGTTAAACATAAGAGTGGGAATAAGAGAGGGAGGAGGAGTACAATTTGGGACATGCTCAAGCTGACTTGCCCCAAATGGTAGAGTTAGAAACATACCAGGGGACTCCAATTCAATCCCATCAAGGTGGCATGTACCAATGCCATCTCACTAGTCCAAGTGATCAATTTCAGTTCACAATTGATCATAATGAAAGGACTAAGGGTCAAAGGGATCACATAAACAAGTCTAGTACCTGCTAACGCTAACCGATGGAGTAAATAAAGGGGAGAGTGATCCAACATGGGAAGTGAGATACTCAGCAGACTCATAGAATGGCAGATGTCCTAAACAGCACTCTGTCCTCAGAATCAGCCCTAAAGGCATTCGGAGCTGGCTGAAAAGCCCATGAGAGTATTTCAGGCATGGAAAGCCAAGACACTCTGGCAAAAGATCTCTGCGAGTGAGATCCCAGTGGAAAGAACAGGTCATCAAAGAAGGAGGTACCTTTCTCTGAAGGGAGGAGAGAACCTCCACTTTGACTATGACCTTGTCTAAACAAGATAAGAGTCGGAGAACTCAGAGGGCTTCCATAGCCTTGGAAACTCATGACTGGAGCATAGGGAGATTACTGATGCCATAGACAGGAGTGTCAATTGGTAAAGTCAACAACAGGAGTCACTGTGCACTTACTCCTCATGTAGGATCTCTATCCTTAATGTGCTGTACATTGAGATTTAATGCTATAACGAGTACTCAAACAATATATTTCACTTTGTGTTTCTATGGGGGTGCAAACTGTTGAAATCCTTACTTAATGCATACTAAACTGATCCTCTGTTAAAAAAAAAAAAAAAAAGAAAAAAGAAAAGAAAAAAAGAAATTATCAATTCCCAACTTGACTCTCACTGGGATTAAACATGACAATAGGTCTGCTCTGATTTCATCATCATTTAAAAAAATCATCTATTATTTTTCACTTTATGTTTCTGTGTGGGAGCAAACTGT
Organism: Oryctolagus cuniculus; assembly: GCF_964237555.1. Taxonomy (NCBI): domain Eukaryota; kingdom Metazoa; phylum Chordata; class Mammalia; order Lagomorpha; family Leporidae; genus Oryctolagus; species Oryctolagus cuniculus. The sequence continues at coordinate 37,240,554 of NC_091442.1, forward strand.
TGAAATCCATACTTAATGTATACTAAGCTGATCTTCTGTATATTAAGATAATCGAAAATGAATCATGATGTGAATGGAAGGGGAGAGGGAGTGGGTACTGTCTGGAACTGTTTCTTTTTCTTACTTTTTAAGCTTAGATCTTTATTTTGCTTTTAGTTCTGATTTTCCTTTGTTTCCTGTCATCAGAGAGTCCCCAATCTCGAGCTAGGTTTTTATTCTCTAACTCTATATAATTTTCTGCCACATTATTTTGCTCCCTTTATCTTTTTCTGTTAAGTTCTCAGGAAAAGCTCTCCATTATTTCCTTCCTAGTCTCAGCTCCATCACAGGGACAGATTTTATACAACTTGGAGTCTGTTCTTACTTACCTGTAGTGAATATTTTAATTGGATTTTACAGTGTCAGTGTCCTTAGCATCTTCCTCTGTATGCTTTGTCTCAGCTCACTGTTTTGAATCTTACCCTAAGGTTCTGAACTCATCTTTATTATTGTCTTACTGCTTTCTGATTCTCTTTTATATAGATAAAGACTTACTTTCTATATCAATAGGAATTCATTCATTGAACAATTACTTGATGAACACCTATTTCATATTCACCAGCACCTTTATTAGTCACAGACATTAAACAATATAATTGCACAGATAATTATACACTGGCAAAATCACAGGATACCCGGAGACTATGCCACAGGGGGCCTACTCTACAGTGTGGGTAAGGAAAGGACTCCTTGAGCCGGTAACACCTGAACTCAGACCTGAATACAGAGAAGGAGGAGTAATGAAGGTGGTAAGGGAGAGGATGGGTGGGGGTCTTCTGAGCAAAGCATGGGAGGCTGAAAATTCTGCTACCTTCCACTAGGCTCGTCCTCTGAGTTTTGGTTAAAAAAAAAAAAAATCTTTTCTTGATCTGCAGAGGGTTTACTGTGTTTTATTTGAGAGAGAGAGACAGGAAGAACTTTTGTCTACTGATTGACTGTCCAGATGCCTGCAATAGTAGGTCCAAAGACAGGGGCTGGGAGCTCAACTCAGATCTACCATGTGGATGGCAGAGACCCAAGTCCTAGAGCCATCACTTGTTGCCTCTCAGCATAGACATACCATGAAGGTGAAGTCAAAACTGGAGAAGGACTCGTGCCCATGTACTCTGATATGTATGGGTTGTGAACATCCTAACAGGCAGCTTAACCAGGAGCCCTAATGACTGTACCTGGCTAGATTTTTGTGTATTTGTTTTGTTAAGAGATACTGTGTTAGTGTTTTCTGTTTATCCTTTGTTGAGATGAGTTTTTCCCTAGACCCTGGCCAGAGCACAGGGCCTATGTTTATCAGTCTGCCTACTTTGCTGCATATGAAAACTCCTTCTAGGTCAAAGCTGAATGGTGAGCAAAGCTTAATGTCTGGAGTTCCCAGCCCAGCTGTACTATGGCAGCATATATCCAGTATGTCATTACTGTACTGGAAGATGTCTTCACTATTCAGACAAATGTGGCTCTCTTACTAAGGCACACACATGTAAAAGGGGCTGCCAGAATTTCTGGGGGTGGCTGGGAGGAAGAGGATTAGAAGCCAAACATTTATGAACCAGGGTCAAACAGTTGGAGGTATTTTCCTTCTCCTTTTCCCCACCAAATAGACCTACTCAGTGTCATGAAGCATGGCCTGAAAAATCCAACCTAAACGACTTTATAGAGAGGACAATCCTTCACATTCTGAAACTAGGTCACTGGCACTCTGGTTTGGGGTAGCGCAATCATTTTGTTTTGTTTGGGTTGTTCTACTGTGTGTTTATATGTGTTTTATGCCATGTAAGAAGTTACAACAGATGCTATTTTAAACAAGACGTCTTTGTATGTATTTTTACTCTGCAACTTCTTGGAACTAGTAGATTTTCAAATCAGAGATTCTTTCGGCAAATTAAAATACATTTTAGCAGCAGAAAGAGAAAGCACGTATGATGGCTGGGTCAGTATTTTTTGTAACTTGATCTTCTATTGTCTAATATGAATGTGCAGGAGAAGTGTGGGGTGTCCCGGGGACGAAGAAGAGGGTGTACTGGTTCTTGTGTGAGGCATCACGAGTTCCAGCCCTGACATTAAATGAGAACTTCCTAGGGTCACTTTTCTCTAAGGGAAGCAACACAGTTCAGTTTTTCAGGTTGTTCTGCATTATTTTAAGGTCTTTGTGCTCCCATCATATTCCTGCACCAGCTGCATCATATCAACTGGGAAGATCACAGTTCAGTTTTTCAGGTTGTTCTGCATTATTTTAAGGTCTTTATGCTCCCATCATATTCCTGCACCAGCTGCATCATATCAACTGGGATCTTAAGAGAGATGCAGCTTCTTGGGTTCCACTCCAGAGCCACTGAACCTGAGCCTGAGTGTTAACAAGCCCCCTGGTGATTCTTGTCTTGTTAAAGTGTGAGAAGCTTTGATCCTGACTGTGGTGCCAGAGGGCTGCTCTTGGAGATGTGTGGGGTGTGGAACAGGGGAAGTGAAGGGCATTGGAAGATGGCTCTCTTTAGGGGACTTTCATCAACTCTTTTTAAAGAGGGTAACGTGGTCTTTTGCCCTTTAAAAACAGTAGAAATATATTTCTTTTGGCAAACACAGGTCCTTCTACAAATAAGAAAATCGATTAGATGGTCCTCACCATTCTTTTGGCTCTAAAGTTTCACAGATACACTTTCTATCAAGGGCAAGAGAAAGGCAAATTCATTATAGCCTTGAGGAAAACAATTAGTACAATATCAAGCATATAAACTTGATTTCTTGGAGTCCATGTTCGATTAAGTGGAGGTAGGGCTGTCAGAAATCCAGAAGTTATCCTGCTTTCTGTTGGAGGGAGAAATTGGTGCTGTAAGATCCCCAAGGCTCATGAGTCAGCCTCATGCTGAGTCTGCAGTCTCAGGAGAGGGGCGGGATTATTCTCTGCCCCCCTCCCTCCATATTCCTAGCTTCTAAGCCAAGTTTTATGGAATGCTAGATTTTAGCACAATGTATAGGATGATCAATGACAGAATTTATTTGTACTCCTTTGGTGAGATACATTATTAATACTTACTTGCCAAAAAATGCTCAGATATTCATCTGTTACCATAACAATGATGCCCAACTTCAGTGTTTTAAAGAAGGAAACTGTATTTTATTTTCTCACACATCTACAGGTTGACTGGGAAACTTACTGATCTGGAAAGGCTTAGCCACCTGAGCTGGGCTTGCTTTTCTGTCCGTGGGGTGCTGGCAGGTTAACTGGAGCTGACTGGTCTAAAATGCCATTCGCTGAAATGACTCAGGCTTCTCCCTGAGTTTCTCAAATGTCTCTGCTAGCCTAGTCTGTGCCTGTTTTCACAGGACATGGCAGAGAGGAAGCAGAAATATACAAGCACTTTTCATGCCTTTGCTTGCCTCCCATTTTCGAGCTTTGCATTGGGTTGAATAGGTCACCTGGTAAGGGTGGGGACCATCCAGTCCATGGGCCATGTAAGGCCTGCAAAATCATTTGGTCTGACCCTGACAAAGCAACTGCAAATGGGCCTTGAGATTCTATGAATCCACAGCAGACTAGTTTTTTGTTTGTTTTTTTTTTTTTTTTTGACAGGCAGAGTTAGACAGTGAGAGAGAGGGAGACAAAGGTCTTCCTTCCGTTGGTTCACCCCTGAAATAGCCGCTACGGCCGGCACTGCGCTGATCCGAAGCCAGGAGCCAGGTGCTTCTCCTGGTCTCCCATGCGGGTACAGGGCCCAAGCACTTGGGCCACCCTCCACTGTACCCCCTGGGCCACAGCAGAGAGCTGGACTGGAAGAGGGGCAACCGGGACAGAATCCGGTGCCCCAACTGGGACTAGAACCTGGTGTGCCGGTGCCCCAGGTGGAGGATTAGCCTAGTGAGCCGTGAGCTGTGGCGCCAGCCTGCAGGCTAGTTTTTAAGGTGACAATTTTGTATGGCCTGTGAATAATGTTATAAATATCCAAATGGCCCAAAAGTTCCCCACCTTTAATAACAGAAAAGTGGGAGGGGTTAGAATGATACAGGATAAAAGGTAAATGCCTGGAGGGCATGAATTCAGCGAATTTAAGAATTTAATTTACATCACTTAAATAAAATCTGAAGCCACCACACATGGTCTTAAATAAGAATTTGCAGGAAACTGGCTTGAGAAATACTAAAACATGGAGACACTTATGAATGGAATTTCAGAAGAGAGATGTCTGCGAGATGGATTTGGATGAGCTTCAGCACAGGTACAAAGTGGAGATTCTGATGACTTTTCTACAGGCCTGTTAGGTTAAGATAGCAGGAGGGAAAACTTACGGCAAACCTTCTATTTTTTTCCTTTTTCTGGTTTGGGAGCTACAATACCCTTTGTTGCATATTAACTCACCAATTAAATGCTAGATATATCCTTGCTTGATTGATGTTTGGCCGATTTTATTTTCTAGGATACTAATGTAGTATGTACATGTGACCAGTTATCCCTGCCATGTTCTTCCACAGTCTACTTAGGACCTCCTTTCATCCACGGCCTTTAGTGTCCTTTCATGTAAGCATTTAAGGAAGCTGTGTGGCCGTCAGTTAGTTACTGCGGGAAATGTTCATCTCCCAAATCCTAGATAGTTGGAAATGAGCTGTGTGACAGACCCGCCCTTTCATCCCGGAGAGAATTCCGAGGGAGCTTTCCGGACCTGGGAGGGAAGAATCAGACTGAAATCTGTGAACTACCTTAAGTGTGTCACTAAGAACCCAAATTACTTTGAGTTTTGTTTCCCCTCCTGCTGGGGCCGGGGGTGTATTGGGTGGAAAGGTTAATGCAGTGCCGTCTTATCTCCTCGGGGCAATGGTGCCGACTTGGAATAGTTTCGAGTCTCTTCTCTAGAAAGGAAATGTGCTTTGCGGCAGTGATAAGGAGAATGGTAAAGAGGTCAATCTAGGCAGATTAGGATGCCTGCCCATGCTCCCTGTGCTGCACGGGGTTATTATGAATCTAGGAAGTGCGAGGATGCAGTTAATTTGAGTTCTGAGTAACTCAGTCTCTACGGGCTTCCTTTGAGAGATGCAAACAACTCAACAGAATCTTGTTAAAAAGACTTCATTCTGGGCACCCTGGGAGAGGTTCACACGTGATTTTACACAGGAGGCAACTCCGACCCAGTTCAACGGAAGAGAAAATACAATTTCTCTACTTTTCAAGAATCTGTGATGCTCATCTTCCATGCCTTTGCTGAATTAGAATAGTTTTGTTCTCTCGTTCAGTAAAAAAATGAAAAGCAGGGATTGGTAAAAGCTTCCTTCCAACCATTACTTAATTTTTTTGGGGGGAGGGGAGCTGTGTTTGTGTGGCAAAGATGAAATTCCCACGGGAAATGAAAACTGATGCAGTGCCAAACAGTGCTGACAGGAATAATAGATAGCAAGAAGGGTGTGTATTTAATTTCTGGGAAAACTTTCCTAAAAAAGTCAAGTCTTTCCATATGCATAAGAAACCAGGAGGAAGAAACTACCCTTGCATAGAGCCTGGATTTTGGTCCCTGACTCTTGCTTTTATATATTTATTTTCTCTGACTCCTTTTGTGTTTTCTGTCACTTTGAATGGTGTCTACCCCCTACTGAAAGCCTTTCCTGTTTAAAAGTTCCCATTTTCAAACCCTCAAATATAGTTGAGAAGATCTTCAAGATATTCTAGAGGCACAAACCATACACCTCCAAAAGAATGACGTATAATATGAACAAGTAAATGAGCTGGTGAATCAATGGATACATGAATGACTGAATAAAATGAGCTACACTTGCCCGGTAGCTAAACCCAACAAAGCAAAAATATCAACACTTCCTGAGTTATAAAGTTTCAGTTTACCATTGCTTAACTTTATGTGGAAGTGATCACCATATAATCATTATCTTTCACTTTCAGCACATTTGGTAAAGTGCATGATATATTCAATACTTGATTTTAAAAGAGGTTTTGTGTTAGGTGATTTTACCCAGCTGTAGGTTAATTCAAGTTTCTGAGCACATTTAATGTAGGTCCGCGTAAGATATGTTGTTTGGTAGGTTAAATTATCAAGTGCATTTTTGACAAGATATTTTGAATTTATGAACTTATTAGGCTGTAACCCTTTCATAAGTAGAGGAGCATCTGTAATAAAAGAGATGTCTGCAGACCATTGTCCTCTCCCCTCCGCAGACCTCCATTTTCACACTGCCAGACTATGGAAAGAGAAGTAATTCCAGAACAGTGCCATCCAATAGAAAACTAATATGAGTTACATGTGTAATTTTACCTTTCATTGTAGTTGTTTGTAATATCAGGGAAAATTAAAGTGTATTGTAGGTTGAACTGTGTCCCCACAAAAAGGTGTGTTGGAGTTTTATTTCCTAGTATCTCAGGAAAAGAATTTTTTAAAGGGGTTATCAGGTTAAAATAAGGTCATTAGAGTGGGCTGTAATCCAATAAAGCTGGTGTTCTTACGAGAGAGTGGAAATTTAGACACAAAGATGGACATAGTGGTTAGCAATCTGCAGAGACACAAGAGGAGACAGCCATCTCCAAGCCAGGACACGTGTTCCCCTAAAAAAGGCCCAACCTGCTGACACCTTGATTTCAAATAACAAGCCTCTGGAACAATAAATCCCTGTTGTTTATGCCACCTAGAAGGTGGCATAAAGGTGTGTGTTGTTAACAGTTGTCCTAAAAACTAATGAACCTAAAACATTTTATGTTCTTCCAAATTCGATGTGGACTTGACATTTACAGTACATCTCAGTTTGGACTCAGCACGTTTCAAGTGCTCAGTAAGCACTGTGGTTAGCGGCTTCCACATTGCACGAGATGGGTCCAAGATGAGCTGAGTCATGAGGAAGAGTTCTGTATCACACTCCTAAACTGAATCAAAGCACATGCCCTGCTCTAGGGAACTGTACAGGTGAGAAGAAAATAGGATTTGACCACTGTAGTTTCATGTCTGAAGATAGTGATTTTTTTTTAAAAAAAGATTTATTTATTTTTATTTGAAAGGCAGAGGTAGAGAGGGAGAGGCAGAGAGAGAGAGAGAGAGAGAGAGAGAGAGAGAGAGAGAAAGAGAGAGAGAGAGAGATCTTCCATCCTCTGGTTTACTCCCCAAATGGCCATAACAGCCAAGGCTGGGCCGGTCCCAAGTCAAGAGCCAGGGACTTCTTCCAAGTCTCCCACATGGGTGCAGGGGCCCAAGCACCTGGCTCATCTTCCACTGCTTTCCTAAACACATAAGCAGGGAGCTGGATCAGAAGTAGAGCAGCTAGAACACAAACCAGCACTCATATGGGTTGCTGGTGTCACAGGTGGAGGCTTTACCCATGACACTGGCCCTGGTACATTTTTTAAAAAATATTTCATATTTTCTTCATCAATATGTTTTTTTGTTTATATGGGGTTCTTGCACTTTAAAATGTATCAATAGGGTGCTTTTCCTACTTGGGGAAATTGGTTGATTCAGTGTTATTACTTTTAATCATCCAAATGTAGAATTCACAAGTGATTTACCATGGAGACTGAGAAAATACTCACATCCTTCCAGCTAAAAATACAACTTGCTTTATATAAATATGCATAACCATATTATTGGAGCGGTGGTGGTCCAGGTTCTCATCTCTAATACATGAGTTATAGGATGAGACATAGATAAAGGTGAGCAGAATAGTAAGATTTAATAGCAAAGCAAAAGCATACATGCAGGATGCAATATGGGCATGATCCAGAGTGAACTTCACCTACAAGGTTTGGGATCATCTCTTTTCTGTGATCTGGAGGCAATAAGGGGTACTGTTTTGGACAGAGTTTTCCAGGAATTTGATGACTGCTTAATTTCTGGCCTTTTTAAGAAGTCTCAGAATTGTCTTGGCATCATGTATATTATGGGAGTAGAAGTGTTGGCCATGATATATTTATAATATAATAAATAGACTATAGGTCATTAAGAGGATGTAGTGTGCAGTTTCAGCTATTTTCAGCTGGTACAAGTTCTGGGCAGTGGTTTTACTTCAATAGCAATTTCAGCTTGCTTCCATGGGATGATTTTTTAGAGACAACACTTGGTGGCAGTGGCAGGGGATATGGGAGGTATAGTGACATATTTCCTGTGATCCCTGTCTCCTCAATTGTAACAATGTGATGAATCATGTTTTCTTCCTTTAAAGAAGCTAATATGGTGGATACTGACCACAGTTTGGAAGCATACACTTCTAATTTGTTTGATTCATTCTGGGTTTGATGGATTGTCCATTATCTCTGACTTACCTATTTTTTTTGAATGACACTGTCTTCTGCTTTCTGGAGGAAGCACTCCTACTGGTTCCCCAGTCCTCTCACTGTTACACATTCTTCTGGGCAGTTCAGGCCCTGGTGTCCTCTTCCGCAACTCTCTGTTGCATGCTAGACTTTACAGAAATCCTGTCTGCACTATATCTCCAGTCCTGATCCAGTGCCTGGCAAATAGCTGCAATGAATAAATACTGAACAAACCAAGATGAGTGGAGGGTTTCTTAGAAGCTCTGTCAGATTAGGAAAGCTCTAGAGCATCAATAATAATCTCTTAAAAGGTTTTTTCTTCTTCTCTGCAGTTACTTGACACTCAGAAGTGTCACAGTCCTCTGGGAGCTCCCCCTGTTCCTACAATAGCTACCATTTGGTTACTCCCTGGAGCTCTGCTTTTCTAGGCTTTGCTGCCTAATGGTTCTTTTTTGTTATTTTCTTGTTTTTTTTTTTTTTTTCTTTTTACATGTTCTCTTGTTTTGTACAGAGCAAGATTGAGGTGTTAAGCTTCCTGATGTGCTAGTAGGCTGCAGATAAAGAATTTAACAGTCCGTGGGAGGGCCAATTAGAGTCAATTATAAGGTAATTGAACTGCCTTATATTCCTTGTCTGTGCAGAACTTCTTTCTAATGGGAAGATTGTATTTCTTTTCACACCATGATTGGGGCAAATCACAGCTGCGTGGATTCACAGGCAATGGCTCTGACCTCAGCAATCCTGGGGTAGAGTTTTACAGAGGCAAAAATCTCTTAAGAGATGAGTGCCAAAGCAGCTCAATTCAGCTTTGCTATTTTGAAAAGGTAAAAGAAGCTTTGACTTTTCTTTCTCTTTTCTTACTTTCTTAAGAGAACTGCTAAGTTCTTGCAAAGTACAATCAGCCTTCTGTTTCTGTGGGCTCCACATCTGTGAATTCAACTAACCACTAATGGAAACTATTTGGAAGAAAAGTTTTTCTTTGAATTTAATATGTACAGACTCTTGCTTGTCATTATTCCCTAGACAATACAGCATAACAATTATTTGCATGGCATTTACATTGCATTAGGTATTTTAAGTATTCTAGAGACGATTTGAAGTATAAGGGAACATAAACATAGGTTATAGTTCATTTTATAATACTATAATATTGTTTATAATAATAATATTTCATTTTATAGTACAAACGTTAGCATTTGCAGGTTTTGGTATCCATTGTGGGGGTCCTAGATACCAAGGGGTGAGCATAGTTAAAATACCTTACAGTGGATCTCTGGGAAGTCATGGCAACTTTGACTTCCCAGAATCACTGTTGGAAAAGTCAGGATGGAGAGTGTCTGAGGTTACAATATGTTTCCTTCCAGTTAATCCAATGTTGGATGTCAGATAGAGGTATCAATTCTATCTACTACCCCCTACAACTAGAAACTGATCTTTTTGTCCCCATATGATAGGGGACAGTGGATACCTGCTTTCCCCTTTCTTATTACACTCAACTTCATCTGTCCTTACCGACCGATTAGCTTAACCTTAACTTACATGGTTTCGCAAAGGAAATATGGTTTCATCTGATTGGTTCTTCCACCATTTCTACTTGACTCTTCCCTTTTCTTGTTTCTCCTCCCTGGAATTATACACCATAGTAAAATAATAGCATATACCTTCAACCTCACTCTTAGCTTTTTGCTAAACCTAGGATAAGACAATAAAGTTTGTGGAAAGGTTAAAGGAGAGTAGTTTTTACTTACTTTACTATTTTCCAATATCCTACAGGGTTCATGACACAAGGCCTTCAAAGTGATAGAAGGAAAACTACTTGATGGCTCCACTGGTTAAGCTGTGGAGCAACAGGAACTCTTTGCTGTTGGGAATACAGAATGTTACAACCACTTGTGAAGACAGCTTGGGAGTTTCTTATAAACTAAACTTAGTCTTAACATATGATCCAGCAATAGTGCTCCTTCATATTTAAATATTTACCTGGTGAATTGAAAACTTACATCTGCACAAAAAAACTCCCACAGGTAAATGTTTATAAGTGCTTTACTCATAATTCCCAAATATAGGAACAACTAAAATGTCCTCCAATAGGTGTACAGATAATCAGACATAAAAATGTTTATCCATACAATAGAATATTATTCAGCAATTTAAAAGAAATTAGCTATCAGATCACATGAATACATGGAGGGAATTGGTATTTAGTGCAGTGGTTAAGAAACTGCTTGGTGCTTACATCCCATATCAGAATGCCTGTTTGAGTCCTGGGTCCACCTCCAATTCTAGTTTCATTTTAATGTACACCCTGGGAGGCAGCAAGTGCTCAAGTAGTTGAGTCTCTATTACTTATATAGGAGACCCATACTGAGTTTGAGCCTCATGACTTCAGCCTGGCTAAGCCCCAGCTTTTGCAGTTATTTGGAGAGTGAATCAATGGATGTGAGCTCTCTCCTTCTGTTTCTGTGTATCTGCCTTTCATATAATAATAGAAAGGAAATCCATGGAAGAAATTTAAATGCAAATTGCTCTATGAAGGGAACCTGTAAGAAAAAGCTACTTATTGTATAATTCCAAGAATATGCACAGCTTTTTGAAAAATTCATGGAAAATGTGTATTATGAAAAAGCTATGCATGAATGCTTTTAAAAATGCTTTTAAAAAGATTTATTTGAAGGGCAGAGCAAGAAGGAGAGAAAGAAAGGGAGAAAGATCTCTTCCTGTTGATGGTTTTCCCCCAAGTGACCCCAACAGCCACAGCCAGGACTGGGCAAGTCCATCCTGGTCTCCCACATGAGTGGTGGATATCCAAGTACTTGGATCATTTTTGGCTGCTTTGCCAGCTGCATTAGTAGGGAGCTGGATTGAAAGCTGAACAGCAGGAACTGGAACCAACACTCTGATATAGGATCCCAGAGTCCCAAGCAGCATCTTAACCTGCTGCACCACAATTTTGCTCATAGATTTCATGTTTTTATGCAACAAAAATAAACTCATCTTTTAATTTCATTTTAACATGAACTTTTTGATGTACTCTCATAGAACTTTCTGGAAAAGGAAAAGCTATGGGCAATAAGATCAGATGGCCAGATATTTGGGAGTAAGAAAGGAGAAATTAATAGGTGGCACACACAGGGATTATTAGGGCAGTGAAATTACTCTGTGACACTATAATGATGGTCATATGACATTGTGTATTTGTAAAACCCATAGAGCTGTACAACACAAAGAATAAATTCTAATGTCAACTATGCATTTTGGCTAATGGTTCATGAACTGAAAAAAGTACCATGTCAATGCAACATGTGAATAACCTTGAGAGTGGAAAAGAGAGTATAGAGAGAACTTGTAGTTTCTGTTCAATTTTTCTGCACATAAAAAGTGCCCTGAGAAATAAACTCTAATTTTATATGCATTGATACTCCATAAATTAATATATCCAGGGCTGAAAGCCAAACACTGGCATCATTTCTATGATCCCTAGGAACTCCTAATGTGTGGGCAGAGTTCAGCTGCAATGGGGTAAATATACAGACTTGGATCTCTCCTCACGGTCTTTGAACAAAGATGTTTTTCCCTGGAGGCAGTTGGTCTCTGTGACATGGTGCTTAGTGAATAATAGCAATTAAAAAATTAGGGTAGAATCTGGAATTTCCAATCCTCAGGGTTCCAACACAAAACAGGTCACCTACAGTTATGAATCATTAATATTTTAACTACTTATTGAAATGCATGACTATAATTTCATTAAGATCAAAATGTTGTTCATGCCACTCAGAGAATCCTTCTCTAATCAGTGGCATCAGCATCCCCATGAGAGTCTTCTGGAAATGCAGATTCTTGGGCTAAACCCTCAACCCAGCAAATCAGAATCTTCAGGGGATGAGGCTGGAGAATTTGAGTCCTGTCAGCTTTTCAGGTGATTCTTAAGTACTAATGTATAACAGCTGCACGCTGAACAAAAGAAAGTGGAAAACAATGGTTCTGAAACTTGGCTGCACATTAAAATTAACTGGGAAGTTTTGCAAAATTGTGAATATTTAAAATACTTATATTTGGATTCCACCCCACAGAATTATAGTTTAGTGGTCTGGGGAGTGGCCTGAATACTGATTTTCAAAGTCTCACAAATGAGTCTAATGTGCAGGCATTTGGGGAAAGGCAGTGACTAGAAAATTCCAGGGCTGTTTACACCAATGGGTCGTTCTCCAAAACTTACCTCCTGGATGTCCTTTCAGGCAGCGTCTCCTGTTCTGGAACAATTCCATCCTCTCCAGCCTTCCTGCTCCCCAGTTCATTATTATTAATACCACACTTTTGCCTCTGGTTCTTTTCCTCTTTCATGATCTTAAGGAATATAAAGTGCATCATCAGAAAAGTGTTAAGAACCCCCATTTATTTTGCAATTATGTCCCCCAAAGACTTTATTGAAGCCCAATTATAAAGAGTATCTTATATTAACTCTCTTTAAAAGGGTTAGTCAGTAATAAAAATCATCTAAATGGTGTTAGAATCTCTGTTACTGGCTCTCATTGCAGGAAAGAGGCCAACGCTGTATTTTGCTTAGAGCTATCTTTATAGAACCGTATTTCTCTCCCTCTACCTTCCAAAAACTGATCAAATAGAGCAATTGGGAGTCTTGAACTCAAGGAGAAGAATTTAACTGGGAGTTACAAAGAGGAAAATGTGGTGACCAAGAAAGAGCACCTACAATTTCCAGGATGCTGGCTTGGAGAGTAGAGTTGTATTTGGAGACAGAGAATGTGGTGGGGATTTGGGATACTTCTTTGAGTCTAAGATGAGAGAGGAAGAAAGAAAGAGAGAGAGAGAGAGAGAGGGAGGGAGGGAGGGAGAGAGAGAGAGAGAGAGGTCTCAATGTCTGGCAGAGACCCAGACTGCCTTGCATTGTCTAGGTGAAGGAATTGACCCTGGATACTAAAGGTAGCTGAAAATGTGCACCATGACCTTGAGAGCACTGTAAGGCAATCCTGTGGGCAAGTCTGCCATCAGCAGAGTAGACCCTGTATTGCACACCCCTGTGTAAATTCATTTTATATTGCTGCCAAACCCATGGCCACAGATTTCACAGTTTGAAACAGCAGACTCTTTATCTGATTGTGTCTTGGGTCAGGAGTCAGGGTGTGGGTCAGATCAGCCTCACAGTCTGCAATCAAGGTTTCAGCTGTGCTGCCTTCCTTCCTGCAGCTTGAAATCTTCTAAGTTCACATGGCAGCTGGCAGAATTCAGTGTCTCCCGGTTGCAGGACTGAAATTTTCTTGCTGGCTTGCAGTTGGCCGCAGTCTCATCTCTTGGCTTCCACCTGCAGTTCTTTGTCATATGGTCCTCGTGGTCCTCCAGGGCCATGGCAGCTGCCTTCTTCCAAGCCTGCAGAGCAGTCTTCAGGAAGCACTCCATTACAATTTTAAAGGCTTTTGTCTGATTAATTCAGGCCCAACGTGGATAGTCTCATTTTACTCAAATCAATTGACTGAGAGCTTTAATTGCATCTGTAAAATCACTTTACTTTTGCAATTTTCTGTTGGTAAGAGGTGAATTTCAGATGCCATCCATGCTTAAGGGAGCAGATTATACCAAGGAAGGGATAGCAGAAAAAAGTCACTAGGAGCTGTCCTAAGGATTGGGCCCCACAATGGAACAGAGACCTAAGATAACACCAGCATTCGATCACAGGGGAGAGCTGGTAAAGATGAAGTATGGGTCAAATGCCTGGTCTTTTTATTATTTCCTGGGCTCTAAAAAAACCCACGAGTCTTACAAGGACCCTTCAACAGGGAGAGACATTCCATGTAATGACTAGTAATAAGAAAAATTATTCAAAACTTGGACAAACAGCAGAAGATGGGTGGATTGATTATTGAGTGTCATTTAGGGCATAGGACCACCCAGGGATTAGATAAATGCATTCTGTTTAACTCATTGTTTGTTGTTGACTGCAGAATTCAGACTTAGTGAAACTGCACCATATTTTACAGACTTTTGTTCAGCAGACGTGTACATTTTCTCTGATAGGTGGAATAGATAATTCCAAAGGTTATGTTATATTACCCTATTATGCCTTAACTAGATTTGTATCTACCCCAGCAACCTTATCCTAACTTGCATTTGTTAATTCACCTATGAATATCAATCTTTTCAAATGTTCTTTGAGCTGATTTAACACCTTATTGTTTCTTTTAGTAATTAATAAAATGAATAACTCTTTGACACATGTTCATTTTATATTTGAGAGTTATTATTTTGTCTGTTTGGAAATTATACTTCCACACTGGGAAGGAATTTTGCATCAATCAAGGAGGAAAATGAGTTTATTTGATTCTCAGAAATAAAGAAAACATTTTTTTAATTCAATATTATAGTGTACAGTTCACATGCTCCACAATTCTCTCAGACTCTAATAAATTTCCTTGCCATATTCATTGTGAGAAGGAAGAAAATAAATCCTCCAGTAGCCATATAACCTCTTTCTGTGGACTTACAAATGCCAGATCTGCACTCTAAAGGTTTGAGAGAATGATATTCAATAGACACATGGGCCAGTGGAACAGATTGGAAACACTGGAAATTAACCCATGCATCTATAACCAAATAATTGTCAACAAATGAGATGAAATCAATACCTGGAGAAAGGACAGTCTCTTCAACAAATGGTGTTGGAAAAATTGGATCCATGCATGCAGAAAGTATGAAACAAAACCCCAACCTTACACCTTACATAAAAATCAACTCACAATGGATCAAGTATATAAATCTATGCCCTGATACCATCAAATTACTAGAGGAAAATATTGGGGAAACTCTGAAAGACAGTGGCATAAGCAAAGACTTCTTAGAAAAGACCCAGAAGCACAGGCAATCAAAGCAAAAATAGACAAATGAGATTATATCAAGGTAGGGAGATTCTGCACGACAAAGGAAGCACTCAGCGAAGTGAAGAGCAGCCAGCAAAATGGGAGAAAATATTTGCAAGCTACGCAGCTGATGAAGTGTTGATATCCAGGATCTGTAAAGAGCTCAAGAACCTCAACAACAATAAACAAAACAATCCATTTAAGAAATTGGCAAAGGACACGAACAAGCATTTTTCAAAGAATGAAATACAAATGGCCAAAAGACCCATGAAAAAATGTTCAGGATCACTAGCCACTAGTAATGAGGTTTCACCTCACCCCAGTTAGAATGGGTATCATGCAGGGAGCCAGTGCTCTGGCATAATGGGCTAAGCCACCATCTGCAGTGCTGGCATTCCATTTGGGTGCTGGTTCAAGTCCAGCTGGCCCACTTCTGATCCAGCTCTCTGCTATGGCCTGGGAAAGCAGTGGAAGATGGCCCATGTACTTGGGCTCCTGCACCCACATGGAAGACCTGGAAGAAGCTCCTGGCTCCTAGCTTTGGATGGGCCAGCCTAGTTCTGGCAGTTGTGACCATTTGGGGGGTAAACCAGTGGATGGAAGATTTCTCTCTCTGATTCTCCCCCTCCCCTAACTCTGTTTTATGATTTGCATGTTGTGGTTTTACAGGACAAAATAGTCTACCCTATATAAAAATAGATAATATTAATGAATATAGGTTGACCATCTATAGTTTAAGGACTGTATTCCACTGACTAGTGAGCAGGTGAATTGTAGAATGAGAGGTGAATTCAGAATAAGACTTCGGTTATATTTCTAGTTCTTCCACTTAGTGGTTAATCAGACTAGCTCATTACCACACTTAGTATTAAAGTACTTTCCTAGTGGCACAAACAGTTATACATGCTACTACTATTATAGGGCTATGTAACTTTTCATTTTTCTGTTACCATACAGTGAATCACCTCAAAAGTTAGTAGCTTAAAGCAATACTCATTTTATTTCCTCATGGTTCTATAATCTGGATTGGACTTGGCTAGTTGATTCTTCTGCTGCACTCACTTGAAGTCTCCATGAGGCTACAGTTGTTTCAACTAAAGCTGGACCCAGAGGATCCATGTGGGTGTCCATCCCAAATCTGGTACCTCAGAACTGCTCTTCAGAATCTCTTACATTTTTCACATGGTGTATCCCCACCTTTATTAGAGCATGGAAACTTGTTCAAAATCTGAGTATCTCTAAATGGTAATGTCCCATTGGCCAATCACAGAACAAGTCCATCTTCAGTTCTGCAGAATACAGCAGAACTTCAAAAAGTTCATAAAAATTAAAAGACAAGTTTAGGAGCAGGCATTTTGGTACAGCAGATTAAGCTGCCACCTGTATTGCTGGCATCCCATATCAAAGCACAAATTCAAGTACCAGCTACCCCACTTCCAATCCAGCTTTCTGCTAATGCATCTGGGAAGGCAGCAGAAGGTAACCCAAGTACATGCTACCTAGATAGGAAACCCCTGATAACTATGTGGGAGAATAAGATTGAGTTCCTGGCTCCTGACTTCAGCCTGGCTCAGGCATGGCTGTGTTGGCCATCTAGGGAGTGAACTAGCAAATGAAAGATCTCTTTCTCTAACTCTCTCTCTCTCCCTCTCTCTTTCTCTGCTTTCAAATAGGTAAATAAATATATATTTTTTGAAGACGGTGTTTACTTTGGTGCAAACATTTAGCAACCTTTGCATAGTTCTTCATGCACATTTCTACGAACTTTTTGGAGACCTTTTATATGCCACAGTGAGGCTATCTGATGGTCAGTTTCACTGGATGCCACCACAGGAACAGTCGACCACAAGTGCTTGTAATTCAATCAGTGATTTTCAGAGTGCAGTCTTGGGAATCCTTGCAGGGTAAGATGGAGAAGCCTCCCTTCAATGACAAGGATTTCACTTAGAAACATTGGACATCAGCCATTAAGATTTCTACTGGGGAAAGTATTCCACTGCTAAGAGTATATATATTTTAAAATCATTGAACCACATGATCTCTTGTAAGTTAAGCATTTTATGATTTTATGACTCCAGGAGTTCTCGGGCCATTTAGTTGATCTGTCCTTGGATGATAACATATATTCCTATGTACTCTTCTGGATACCTGCCAAGATGGATGTAATGATGTCTCTACACTGCCTAGAGGTCTTCAACAGTGATAGTGAATATAGCCATTGAATTTCAATTCAGTTTCTGCATCACATGCTGCATGGGAAAAGCCCCCTGTATTTAGAAGGTAATATTCATAATTAGGAGTGCTTATAAATTTAGAGGCAGGTGTTAACATTAGTTTTTCTTTTTACTTGCTAATTTTTTTCTTTGCTGGAGCATTAAGCCCTTGACTATAATGTAAATTTAAAATATTTTATCTCAAAAATAAAAGAAGAAAGGGAAGAAGAGGAAAAGAAAAGAATAATAGGACAGAGGGAGGAAGGGAGAAAGGTAGAGATGGAAAATCATTATACTCTTAGGGTTGTATTTATGAACTATATTGAATCTGTTAAAAATGTTAAAAAAAAACAAAGTAAATACATTTTAGAAATTTCAAAGAGAAAGAAAGAAACCAGTGCTGTGAATATACATTCATTTGGAATGTACTATCATGTATATATGACGGTGGTATCACTGTTCCCTGTCAATAACACACATTATTTTATTTCTAAAATTATAAGTATTTTTCATGCAACTACCATAACAGATATTATTTACTGAGCCCTTTTCTTGGTTCAGGCACTGTGCTGGGTGCTTTTCATATCATTCCTCTAATTCTTGCAAAACCCATGCAAAGTTGATATTATTATTATATTATATTATATTATATTATATTATATTATATTATTATTATTCCCAAGAAGGAAATGTAGGCTTAGTAACTGAACCAATTCCTTTTTACTAAGGAGCTAGTCACAGAGCTGGAATGTAGGCCTTGTTCTTTCTCACCGGTAGTCCATCCTCCCCTTCTCTGCCATGTTTCAGTTCTCCTATACCTCAATCCATTCCTCTTATGATAAGGGGTTTCACTACTTAGAAAAGAAATACATCTATTAGGAACAGGCTGGACTCCAGCTCTTGCCTACAACACAAATTATCAACTTTGGCCACACATTGAAATAATCCAGGGAGAGGCTTTTAAAAACTTATTTATTTATTTAGGAAGGAATGAAGGGAAAGAGAGAGAGAGAGAGACTGCCGTCTGCATGTCTGCTCCACAAATGCCTGCACAGCTAGGACTGGGCTGAGGCCAAAGCTGGGAGCTGGGAACTCAATCAAGGTCTTCCCATATGAGTTTTAGGGACTCAAGTACTTGGGTCATCACCTGCTAGCTCCCAGGATACATATTAGAATAAAACTAGAATCAGAAGTAGGCCTGGGACTCAAACTTACACATTTGCATTGGAGATGCAGGTGTCCCGAGCAACATCTTAACTTCTAATTCAAATCTCAATGCCAAACTAGAGGGCTTTTAATAAATGCTAATGCAGGGCCAGTGCTGTGGCATAGCAGGTAAAGCCACGGCCTGCAGTGCCAGCATCCCATATGGGCGCCTGTTCACATCCTGGCTGTTCCACTTCCAATCTAGCACTCTGCTATGGCCTGGGAAAGCAGTAGAAGATGGCCCAAGTCCTTGGGCTCCTGCACCCTCATGGGAGATCCAGAAGAAGCTCCTGGCTCCTGGCTTTGGAACAGCACAGCTCCTGCTGTTGCGGCCAATTGGGGAGTCAATCAGCGACTGCAAAACTCTCTCCCTCTCCCTCTCCCTCTCCCTCTCCCTCTCCCTCTCCCTCTCCCTCTCCCTCTCCCTCTCCCTCTCCCTCTCCCTCTCTCTCTCTGCCTCTCCTTCTCTCTGTGTAACTCGGACTTTCAAATAAATAAATAAATCTTTAAAAAGGTCAAGTTCATTTAAAAAAAAATAAATAAATGCTGATACATGGGTCCCACTCTTTGCCTCTCTACTAAAACTATTCTTGATGTAAATTTGGACATTGGATTTGGTTTTATTTGTTTGTTTTAGTGCCCCAAACAGTTCTAACAGTGCAGCCAGGATTGAGAACCACTAACTAGAGGAATCCAAGGCATCAAAGCATCTCCAAGCTGTAATGAGCCATGTCCATGACCTGTGTTTCACCTCACTACAGATAATGCTTCTGTATAGAATTCTCTATTTTTTACTTCCATGAGAAACTCCTAATCATGTTTTAAAATTAAGACCTAGTGGACAGAAAGGAAATAAGAGGAACTGGAATCAAAAAGCATGCAAACATTCGGACTGATCTAAATATACAAGGGCTCATGCTCATTAACTGCTTCTTAGGATGTCTTAGCATATTCCATTATACATCCTGACAGCTTCTTCCTAAAACTTGTGTTTCTTTAATGTTTAGCTTCCATCATCTGGCCCAACTCCTTTTGGTCCTCTCACTTTTAGAAGAGATATTCTAATCACACCAGTTTCTGGGGACCTACCGTGAAGAAGGGAATGATGCCAGTATTCGAACTGCACTGTTTTTCCTAATCTCCTCCAGTAACAACCAAATCTATTGGGGATGTGCAGTGGGCTGCGGGGCTGGCAAGCTGATGGATAACAGTGGTGAGGGGCACACACAGCTTCCTCTCATGGGAGAGACTATTAAAGATTAAACAGGGAAGTTTACTGTCATCACTATCCTACAGATAGACTTGGATCTTAGTGGATGTGAAAAAGATTTTGAAAATGGAAAACATTGTAGGGAAAATAAATAAATCATATACACAGGGGCCTTTTCAAGTTTGTGGAAAAAAATGAAATTAAGAGATGTTTATCTTTGTGCAGAAAATTTTGAAGTCCATGCATATGTGGGTTCTTCAAAAAGTACACAGAAATGTTCATTATAGTGAAATTATTAATGTTTTGACACTCAAATGATCTCAAATTCTCCCAAGTTATACTTTCTTAAAACCTGAGAATTTTTATGGGAATTTGCAACATTGCTTAAATGACTAGCACTTAAATCTATAGATATTTGGTTCCCTTCATTTCGTTTCACAAAGTTATGTTTTTCTAAAATGTTCAGGGACAAGGGAAAAACTAACACAGAGCAGATTCTAAAGGAAAATAGAAAAAAAACTTCATGATCAATCCACCCTCAGTATGAGCCTTGTCTTTTATCCAATGTTTATTATTTGCTTGTATCATATATATGGCAAGAGGCAAAAGGAAGAGGGAGATGAAAACATTATTTTATGGTTTGAAGATTTATGCCTTAGTATATTTTACATTTGGCATCTTAAAAAGAATCTGATAAAAAGCTTTGGCTTCTTTTCTTTCTGGATATGAATTGGCCAGTATTCTGATTTAGATAAGCGTTAC
The DNA here is from genome assembly GCF_964237555.1 of Oryctolagus cuniculus. Lineage (NCBI taxonomy): Eukaryota > Metazoa > Chordata > Mammalia > Lagomorpha > Leporidae > Oryctolagus > Oryctolagus cuniculus. Next base: position 37,261,074 of record NC_091442.1, read on the forward strand.
ATAGTTACATAGGTACAAATATTATAGGGGGAAAGAAAACACTCACTGAGCTCTGTTGTCACTAAGCAAACCTCTTCAGGTAGGATGACATTTCAGATGGGCTTTGGAGGATAAACAGAGAGGAAGCGTAGCAGAGTAGTTACAGGAATGAATCTAAGATTTAGAAAAAATCTATATTGCAATTCAATGCTCAGTTCTTATTTGTTGAGGGACCAAGGATGGTCTTTCTATCTTAAATCATGAAATTCAGTAATTATATAATCACATTCCATTGTACCCTTTACTACACATTAATTTAATTATATACAATTGTGTAATATGTAATATTGATTGTAGATTTATAATAATGATAATACAAGTTTCTGTCTCAGGATTTATGTACCAAGTGGTATAACAAATGATGTACCAACCATTATGCCTGTCTGTTAAGAAGTGTCCAAAAAATGGCGGAGGTTGCAGCTGCTGCCAGCAATTGGCCAGATCCTAAGATACAGGATTGAACTCCCAGGCAGAAGTAGGAGTGCATGGGAGTGTGTTTAAAATATGCTGATGATGCCATGCCAGAATGTGAAAACACATTGGGGTAGTTTGATAAATGGAAGTGCATAATCAGAAACAGGGCTGTGACAATTGGCAGCAGATGATGACATCTTCATCCGGGTTCCTGCAGCCTCCTTTTGGGTTTCATTTGCATCCCTCCATGCCTGCAGTGGCCCCCTGACAGCACCCTGAGAAGCTTTGGAGAGCAGGCCAGAGACTGCATAGGAAAATGGAATGGATGCCCTAGCCAGTAATAAGCAGTCCCCTTGCAGCCTTTTACATGGAATTAATCTTTTATTAAGAGAGGAAATTATGCCCAAATGCTTCGAGGGCTTTTTGCTCATGGTTTCCTGTGCCACGGGAAACTCACGCTCCTTGCAAGGGCCCTCCATCACAAGCAATCGTCTTTTAACATCTTTGGAAGTAGAAACTCTTGGGGTGGGGTTGGTGTGGCTTTTCTTTTTTGGCCCTGTGTGAATGAAGAGTTTGAGCACAGAATATGCCATTGGCTGCTCACTAAATCGCCACTTCGCAGACTGCTGGGAGAAGCTCAAAGCTGTGTGGGTGATGTAGAGAAGCAGACGGGGCGAGCTTAAAAAGGAATTTGGGAGCATGAGCTCTTTGAGAAATCAGAACTGTGCATACAGATCAGGGAGTGAGGACAGCCTGAGATTTTCATGAAGATGATAGGAAATGAGATGCATTAACAAATGTATGCAGCACGTTGGGTTGAAGGTCTGTTACGTGCAAAGTGCCACCTAAGGATGGACTCTGCCCCTGCTGTTCTCATATCTGGTGGAGGCAACAAAGCTTCCCATGTGAGTCCAGGATGTTTCTGAGAGGTGAGGTGAAAGACAGGCAGGGGTGATGTGATGGGGTAGCCTGGTCACACATAGGTCTGAGTGGATGGGTGCAGGTCATGAAAAAAACAGAAGGAGAGTGGTCCAGGAGCAAGGGGAGGTGTTGACTATTGTACTCTTATTGCCTTATCAGCTCCTCTCCCATCCTTAAGATCAAGTGCCTAAGTAAGAAAAATGTAGCTACTATATAAGCTTTAAAAACAATGCATCTCATGTATTTGCATTCCAAGTTGGATATTTGTCAGCCATATGTTGAGTTTTTGGAGAGGTTTGGAAGCTGGCAAAGGAGAAGACTGAAGCTTTGGTGGTTTTTAGAAGAAAGTGTCCCACAAGCCAAATATGCTATTTCTGATGGGTCTTGAGGCAGAGGACTGCACAGAGTGGGGGGCTTAGAGGTTATGTAGCTTTTGCACAGCAGTGGTTAAAGCCTTGCATTAGGAATGTTATTAAAAAAAAAGAAGAAAGGAAAGTAGGCAGAGAAGAAAGGAAGGAAAATATAAGAGGCAGGAAAAAAAAGAAAGGTGGAAAGAAGGAAGGAAAGGGAGATGGTGAAGGAAGAGGAGACAGCAGGAGAGGGCAACAGAGGAGGGAGGGAAAGAGGAGAGGTGGTGAGGGAGGAAGTGAAGAATGGAAGCAACGTAGAAGGAGGAGCTGTAAAAGAGTGAGGCTCTGAGCAGTGATCCCACCAGCACTTTCCCCCATGGGCACTCGAGCCAAGAATCATCTCTGTGATGGTTCCCAGAGGAGTGGATTCTGTATGACTTGTAAAGGTCCTTCTAAGTCCATCTTTTTCTGTGAAACTTTAGATTTTGAATAATGGGGCTGATTGGAAAATGCAAATATGAACCCTGTTTTTGTTGTTTTCTTGCAGATGTGCTTTCAAATGTCAAAGAGCAAAACTAGGATATTTTCCAAAGTCATAATGTGCAAAAAATGTGAAGTATCATTACTGCATGCCCAAGGCTGGCAGGTACACCATTTCTCTCAAATTCTTACAAACACATGACTCTTATGATCTGGTTCCTCCAAAGTGCAGCCCCCCACTTAACATTCAGATATGATTTCTTTATCAAAAATAGCAACCTAAGGAAAATTCTCACATATGTCAATTCAATACTATAATATTAGTCCCCAAATGCTTATTTTTGAGTGGAATTTAAAAAGTGCCTCTTGTAAATCTAGATCTTTCACAAAAGCATATGTAACTAATGTCTCTGTTCTTTCTATAGAATTGGAGTTTTCCCAATTTATAAGCAAACTTTTAATTCTTCCTTGGGATGTGGGACTTGTAGAACCTGTAAATTGAGGTGTTGAAATGTTTCATTATTACAGTTGGAGCACTTGTTACATTATTACTTCCTATTGAACTTGTAATTAGAAAGTTATTCCAGACTCCAAGACAACATGTACTATTGATCCTGTTGGATAGATTTCCTTAGAGAAGCATGGCCCAGATCTCTGAACAGTCAGAGAGTTTGAGCTCCTGCTGGGTTTAGATTCCTTTTTTTTTTTTTTTTTATTGGCCATGCAGATTTGGGACACTGACACTGATGTTTCCTGACGTTGGTGTATTGGGATGGCATTTTATTATTCCTGGATACTATGGCTGAAGTTTGTATAAACCACCACCTCTCCAGCTTTGCTAGTGGTTCTGTAATCTGAATAAAGACTTTCCATAGGTATACTTATTCCATCATCAATCAGCACATTTTTCTTTAAAAATATTTTCAATTGGAAATGATAAATGCATAACACTGATTTAAAGGTGTTTGTTCATGCTGGTAGACAGCCAAGACATTTTGTAGAGGAGCTCTCTGCACAAAGAGAAGGCGTGCCTCAATTGACTGGGAGCTATGAAAATTCATGAGCTGAACAATTTTCATTGATGTTTATTTAAGAGAAATACAGAGTGGCTAATTTGGAGTAAATAAAAAAGAATGTTGTCATTTTATGGACCTTGCAAATGGCAAATGATGTTTAATATGAGGAATGAACTTTGGCCATGCTAGTTTAAAGTCAGGAGGGAGCAAATCATACAAGGTCTTGAACTAGAAAATGAGGATTAGGGCTTTGTCCGAGTGGAGTTTGTGAGAGAAGGCTCTACACATCCTTGAGTTATATTCCTTACATTTAGAGAAAACAAAATGGATTTGTAGGGAGAAGAGGTGCTGCTGAAATGTTCCTGGCAGAACAGGAGCAGGAACTTTGGCCTCCTGAGCCTTGGCTCCAGAATCGTGGTGCACCTCATGTAGGGGAACTCCCTTACCTTCATGTTATGCCAGGAAACTCCGAAGATTCAGCCTGGGTCATTTGAGATGGCTTCCCTGGCAATAACATTAGGTGGTGTGGGACCAGGCATGAGGAGGTATTGTTCAGTACTGACATACTTGGGGCTGTGGGACCATGTTTGGTGAGATTTGGAATTCTCTCTCTGGCTCTCATGCTGAAGAGGCCTAGCAGACTACTGAGTATACAGTTGACACTTAATGAATATGAGTTGAATAACTGCATATTTTTCCACCTTGCTATACTCTTTTGCTATAATGATCTTAATAAATTAGTGCTTTTATTACATACTACACCCTTATTAATCTTCATAACACCCCATTCTCTGTAAGGTCAAGTTCAAATACTCTTTCATTTAATTGGAATAATATTACATCCCTTAGCCTCTCATCTATCTCAATTTGAACAATCTTTCAAGCCCTACATTCATGTCTTGCTTTTGGTATAAGAACATCTTTGATTATCTTAGACTTCTTTCTCCTCTCCCTGAAGTCACATTGTATATAGCCAACAATCAGGATGATCAGAAATTGCTGTGGAATTAATACCTCCAGAAGCAAGCACCCTAACACAAGGCTATGGCAGTCAGAAGCACAATGCTAGGTACAGTTTTTAGAGTCTCCAGTGGAACTGAACCACAGTGGCCCAAAGAGTTGACTCACTATACAATGCCTGTTGTTACTGATTTTTGTAAAACCTTTCTTCCTTCTCTCAGTGTTCCTATATCCTAACTTGTGCTTCCCAGGGTTCCCTCTTAGATATACTATCTGAACCCAAGTTCTTGGGTTGTTTCAGGGCTTGGATTTAAGAGAATCTACAGTTAGATATTTAGATACTTATTATACCACAGAGTGTCCACTATACATCTATGCACATTACTGGGGCTAAAAATTACATTGATAGTAAATAGATACATAGAAGATGAATAAAAGTCATGTCCTATATCAAAATAAGTTTTTTGGTGTCCCCTGGGCCTGGCAGGTTGTACTGAGCTCTGCATTCATAATTTGTGAGTTGCTGGTCAGTCTCAATATGACCACGCCATGATCATTAGGCACCATATCTGTATCTCCTTTCCCAGATGGTGTTTCCATCTCTAAGCTGCTGTGTTTGCTGTTATAGGAGCCCTTTCTCTGGAGACTTGCCATCAGTCAGTAGGATCTGTCTCATCCAGGAGGTCATGTCTACCCTCCAGAACCAGCCAATGTTTGACTGACATGGGGACAACAAAGCCTATTCTGTTTATCCCAAAGCAGATTCTGCGGGGAATTTCATACTAGCGCTTGTGTAGGGCCAGGTTGACACTAAACTCCAGCTGATACATCATGTCAACTCCTTTCTTGCACCATCTGGTTTCCAGCCTTCCCCTTTACCTGAGAGTCCTCCTTCGGTATATCACATGGATCTGGATCCATCTCTCAGGTTCTGCATGTATAGAAATTGATTCAATCCAACTCTTAATATTTGGTGATCTCATCTCCCAGGGCCTTTCTTCCCTAGACCCCTGGATAACCTAATACTTCATTTCTCATGTATAGTCACATATTTCCTAACAACATTTTGGTCAATAAGGGGCTACATATATAAGAATATATTGCCTACTGAGGCCCCAGTGGTCTTAATTTTGTGTCAGTTTACCCTATGATGTGCACACCATAATGAAATCACCAAACTACACATTTTTCAAATGGTATCCTCATTGCTAAAAAATACAAGATTGTGATGTAAGAATTCACACATTACACAAATTGCCACAATTTTGCCTATGCGGTAAGGTAAGACCTGCTGCTTATTATTATTTCTTTTGCTTCCTATGAAAGGAACTAAGAATGATATTTGACCTCTCTTTGCAGAAGCAGCCAAAGAAGGGGAAGACCCCTTTCAGTACATGGAGTGAGATGACTGTAGAATTTCACTAGGAAGCATAAATCAACTTTTTGGGAATAAAAGAGGCCCTTTTCTCTATATTTTACCATAGAAATTTTATTGAAACTATATAAAATGATATTTAATACAGCTCAGCTAGTAATTTACAAGGGGTCATTTTGAGGTTAGAATATTTTAGCTGCCCTGGTGCTTTTGCAACTCAAGGGAACAGAGCAGCTAGAAAGACCAAAAGCAACCTTTTACATTCCCCAAGGCCTAGTTTAATGGAAGATATACAATCACATTTCAATAATCCATGGATAATTTTCTATGGCAGCACTTCTTGGGCTTTGGTGTGCCCGTGAGACACTCAGAGATCTTGCTTAAATGAATTCTCACGTCTAATAGTTCTAGAGTCGTGCCTGAGCTTCCACTTCTCTGAAAGTCTCTCCTAAGATGATGATGCTAAATTAAGCTCCTAGGTCTTATATTTTGTAGTGCATTTTTTCCTCTGTGACTCTGTCAATAATATAATCTAAAGATAAAATTGATTTTTGAAATTATTTATTTATTTATGGGAAAGTCAGAGTTACAGAAAGAGGGAAACACACACACACACACACACACACACACAGGGAGAGAGAAAGAGAGAGAGAGAGAGATCTTCCATTCATTGGTTAACTCCCTAAATGGTCACAATGGCCAGTGCTGGAGCTGCATCTGATCTCTCACTGGGTGAAGAAGCCTAAACACTTGGACCATCTTCTGTTGCCTCTTCCAAGTCATTAGCAATGAGCTGGATCTGAAGTAGGGCAGCCAGGACTGAAACTGGCACCCATTTAGGATGCCTGCATCGCAAGCAATAGCTTTACCCACTATGCCACAATGCCAGCTCCTAAAACTGATTTTTTAAAAATTGCTTGCAGACTAAGAATTAGGCATATTTAATTGTCACATTATGGTATGTCACTATATGTATTCATTATGCTATGTCACTATATGTATATGTGTACTGTTCAAATCAGGGTAATCAGCATTTTCCCTTCTTTTATGTTAATTTATGACTGGAAAGTCTACTGTTGAGCTCCTTCACAACTGTGCAGGCTAAGCCATTATCCTCTGGACAGGTGAAACTATCTCTGACTTCACCAGTGGATGTGAAACTGGACAAATGTTGGTTTTGGTCAATTAATTTTCTAGAAAAAATCGGGATGACACTAGATTTCTTCAGAATACATACCTTTACACCGGTTTCAGAAAGCTGAAGCCTTAAGCCAACCTCTAAAAGTTAAAAGAAAAACAAACAGAGTCAATACAAGGACCATTTGTTTATAACAAAGAAGTTCCAATTATATCCTAGCTTGCTTATTCCCACAGTGGACTACTAATCCACCATAGGAATTTTACCCTTAGCTCCTGCATTGAGCCACCAAATTCCAGAAACATTTGTCCAGTTTCAGAATATGAAGTACTTAAATCAAGCCCTAGTTTACTATATTTTCCAAGTCTAAGCTTAATATACTTTATTCCTCCTACTAAAATGAACAGGCACAATGTTCATAAAGCCACTAGACTATAACACTTGTAAAATGCTGTTTCCTTACAGGGACGTGTTGCACAGTAAAGCAAGGTAAATTTTAAATATTTCTAATACATCCCAAATTTTTAATATTATTATCATTACATTAAAATAATTAATGTGGTGCAGGTCAGCAGTATGGGCAGAGTAAGGACTGCTGAAAATTCCCTCCCCTGTAAACACTCGAGGAAAACCATGAAGAGTGAGCATCACTGTATCCTCCCGAGTCAATGTAGACATCATCTGACCCACTGAGGGCCTGTTGAGAAGAAGGCAGTGAGAGGGTGCATTCTCCCTCCCTTCTTGAGCTGGGTCCTTCATCTTCTCCTGTCTTCAGAAATCAGAACTCCGGGTTTTCAGGCCTTCATGCTTGTGCAGTCTCCCAGATTTGCAGGCCTTCAGGCTTGGACTGTTACACTGTTGGATTTCCTGGTTATCCAGCTTTCAGATGGCATGTTCTGGGGCTTTGTGGCCTCTGTAACCTCTTCTCAGTCTGTTTCCATAATAGATATCTCTGTCTGTCTATCTATCTATCTATCTATCTATCTATCTATCTATCTATCTCCCTAGCTACCTACCAACCTACCTACCTATCCTATTGGCTCTGGTTCTCTGGAGAACACTAAAACTTAAAAATTTGATAAAGATATACATTAAGACAAAAAATGCTGCTATAAATAAAGAAGGATATTTATGATGATAAAATAGCCAATGCATGAATATTGCACAATAATTATTAATATGTAAGCACCTAAAACAGAGCCCTCAAATGCATGAAGCAAAAACTTGGGTAATTAAAAAGAGAAATAGGTAATTCAATAATAATAATCGGAGACTTCAACTTCCCAGTTTCAACAATGACCAGAAAAACTATACAAAAGATCATCAAGGCAATACTACCATTTTTTTGTTTTTGTTTTTGTTTTTTTACAAAGTGATAAGGTTTTACTGGGGATAGGGCATCTGTCAGAATGGAAGGGATAGACAATACTACTTTCAAACGACACTAGAAACCCACAGATGTGCACTAGAATACACATTCTTCTCAAGTGTACATGGAAAATTCTCAGTTATGGACTTGTTTTAGGCCATTAGACTAGTCTCAATAAATTGAATAGGGATTATATATGATACATTTTCTTAAATAGAAAATACTAGGGCTAGCATTGTGACACAGCAGAGTTAGGACACTGCTTGCAACTAACTTTCTGCTGGCATGCCTGGGAAGGCAGCAGAGGATGTCTCAATTACTTGGGCATCCATCACCCACTTGGGAGACTCAGATAGAGTTCCAGGCCCCTGGCTTTGGCCTGGCTCAGCCCTGGCCATTGCAGCCATTTGAGAAGTGAACCAGCAGCTGGGAGATTCTCTCTCTTTCCCTGTCTCTCCCTCTCCCTTCCCCTCCCTCCCTCTCCCTCCTCCTCCTCTCTCTTCCCTTCCCTTCATTCCTCCTCTCCCCTCCATTCTCCTTCCTTCCTCCTCTCCTACTCTCCAGTTTTCAAATGAATAAATAAATCTTCCAAAAAGAAAATACCAGAGAATCCACAAAACTCCATTAAATAGACAAATTCAGCAAGGTTGCAGAACACGAGATCAGTATACAAAAGCCAGTCAGTTGTGAAAATTGAAATTTATCTCCCTCATGCATGGAAAGTAATTGAATACATTTTATTTGAACAAATGAAACTGTAAGCATAAATACTGGGATGACTAGGACTCCCATCTGTCAAGACTAATGGTCAGCTCTACACAGGTTACCACAAGAGATGCCTTTTTTCATAAGATCTTTCAACTTAACAGGCAAACATCACTCACACCTTGCATTACCACTGAAACCATGAACAAATCTCCCCCTTTGATTAATAGCAAGATTCCTGTGGCTTGCATAATCTCCCAACAGCCCATAATTGTCGCTGGCCACCTTGTTGCATATAACTTGCAGCCCCATTGTGGTTGTTTCTGCTACCAAAAAAAAAAAAAAAAAAAAAAAAAAATGCTGAGCTATCTTTTTAGAGTCCCTGGTAAAACTGGTCAGGGCTGGCTACAGCCATCATTGCAGCTGGAGTCTGCTCAGATTGATTTACGATGACCTGCAAGTTGCCTTCAGCTCACTATGATGTTAAATGACACACCTCTGACGATGTTGCAGTAGGCGCTTTGAACATGCAGTGTATGCAAAGGTGTCATTTGCCATGGCACGCGCACCGAGGATGTTTCCCTCTCCTCTCCATCTATCAGGTTCTGTCACTTCACTTCATTTCACCCAGTTCCACTTCATTTACTCTAACTCCACAAATTCCAAACCCCTTTCTGAATAGGGAGATGGATTTGGGCTTGGACATGATCTGCCCCTTTCTCGTACAGGCCTATAATTACATTAGCGATAATAATAATATATGTTCTCTTTCCCAGAAGGCAAAGTCAGTGTTTTACAATAATAATAGTATGTGCATGAGTGGGAGGACCAGCTGTCTGATAATACCTCTTGGGAACTTACCTCCCTAAGGAAGTACAGAACCTTGTGAGGTTAGTTCTTTTACCAGATCCTCTGATGCCAAAGGCAAATTGCACAATATGTTACTCAACGTTGATATGTTTTCCTCCAAATAGGACTTCTTAGGCCTACAGCAGGACAGGCAGAAATAACCTGCTCCACGGAGGGTAAGTCTTTTGAGGGTAGGGTCTTAAATAATTAATACTTAAATTACTCATAGCATTTATTGAACACCTACTATGTGCTCCAATTTCTTTAGTCATCACAACAACTAAGGAAACAGCTTCTGGAGAACAAGGGCCTTGCCTACCCCCTCAACATTATGCCTTGAGTTGCTGGAATGACTTTTGATACAGAGCAGGCAGGCAATAAACATCAGTTGATTGAATGTTTTGCATCAATCCACTTTCCTCTCTCTCTCGCATTACATATCAGCATATCAGATTATATATCAGAATAAAATCAGTGAGAGGGTTTTAGGTCTAATTTTGTAAAAAAAAATAGGTCATTAATAAAGTATTATCAGCATATTCCCAGGAACATAGCAATGTGTTCTGAAATGCTGGCTGAAGATCAGAAAATTTAGAGTGGCCAAATTTAGCAAATAAAAATGTAGTCGGCCAAATTAAACTTGAATTTAATATAAACACAAAACAATATTTGGGATACACATGCACAACTGTTTGTCTGAAATTCAAGTTTAACTGGACATCCTATAATTTATTTGGCAATCCTAAATGTACAACATTGTACCCCTTAACCAACACAACAGAAAGATCCAAAAGGTACTGATGAATGGGCAAATAAATAGATGGATAGACAAATGAAAGAAATGATTTCTTTAAACTCTGTAATTCTCTTTCTGGGGATTGTATTTAGGTAGCTGTCAGCCTGTGTCCTATTTTCTACGGCGTCATCGTATGGCCTTGGGTAAGAGCTTCTCTTTGGGTGCCTAGAGGCTCATTTGGCCTGGGTTGCACAGTCACACAGAGCTCTAATTTTAGGTTTTCAAACTTATCGTTTAATTATATGTGTAATCCACGGGGATCAGAGTAGAATATGAGAGTGAAAGAAAATGTCAAATAACTTGAAAGTTGTATCTCAGTAATACCCAGGCCTATATTCATCTCGCTGCCTCTATGATAATTTAGCATGAACTTAGTGGCTTAAAAAAAAAAAAACACACCAATTTGTTATCTTGCAGCTTTGGAGGTCGGAAGTCTGCAAAGTTGTCATAGAGGCTCCATCAAAGTATTACTGGGGCTGCTTCCACCCTAGGATTTTCCAGCTCTCGGAACGGCATGCGCCCCTTGCTGTAATCTCTGCCAGCAATGGCATCGCTTCTATCTCTGCTACTGTACCCACAGCTCCTTTTCTGTCTCTGATTCTATCGACTCCATTTTATAGAGACCCTTGAGACTGTATTGGGTCCACTCACTTAGTCCAAAATAATCTCGTCATCTCAGGATTCTTAGTTTAATCACACTGGCAAAGTTTCATTTATCCCATAGGTAACAAATATGCAGTTTCCAAGGATTAGAAAGTGAACATCAGTGGGGGCCATTATTTGGCCTACAACAAGCGCTATGAGTTAATGTCTGATTACATAAGTGTTCCTTGTAAGTTGATTAAATGTAAACTTTTAAAATATGCAAACATTTTACAACTTATTTTGTATTTCATCAGATTTTTAGTATCTTTGGAGGCTCTTATGCCTTCTGGGAGGCCCTACTTGAAGCAACATGATTTGATATTTTAATAACAGAAGAATTGTACAGTTTGTTGTCCCAAGCCAGTGGCTTTCAGTCTTGCCTGCACATTAGAGTCAGCTGGAAGATTTTTGCTTTCTGTTTTTTAAGTTCCAATACCAAGGTCTCACACCAAACTAATTAAATCAGGAATTCTGGGTGTGAGAACAGGTTTCAGTAGCTTTAAAAGCTTCCCAAGTGGGGCTAGCACTGTGGTGCAATGGGTTAATCTAATGCATGCAGCACCAGCAATCCATATAGGCTCCAGTTCAAGTCCTGGCTGCTTCACTTCTGATCCAGCTCCTAGGAAAGCAATAGAAGATGGCCCAAGTGCTTGGGCCTTTGCCACCCACATGGCAGACCCAGATGAAGCTCCTGGCTTTGGCCAGACCCAACCCCAGCTCTTGCAGCCACATGGGGAGTGAACCAGCATATGGACGACTCCCACACCCCCTTTTTCTCTTTCTCTCTGCCTTTCACATAAATAAATAAATCTTAAAAAAGAAAAAAAAAAACCCTCCCAGGTAATTTCAATGCATATCTACAACTGAGAATCACTGGACTCAATTTAACCTCCCACTGTCTAGGTAGCCTGTTTGTTTTTCTTCCTCCATCCTTTCCCTGTCTCATCTTTGGCCAATTTTTGCTGCTATTTACAAGAGTCAGTCTCTGTGTGTGTCTCTGTCTCTCTCATACTCTTATTAGAGTATCTTACTTTGATTGCATTATAGTAAGGAAAAACATGGGGGCACTTCCAAAAGCTTCTGGAAAATGAATTAAAAGATAAGTTTATTTTGGTGCAGAAACATGTTGAAACCCATGCCTAGGCTTTGCATAATACACATTTTTCACAAACATTTTGGAGATCTCGCATATAGATTCACTTAAAACAGTCACTATGGTATGGCTTAGTGTGGGCAGAACTGTTGCTAGAACAAAAATGCCATTTTGGTTTGGCACACAGAAGCTGCTTGGTGTGTGCAAGTTCTCCACCTTGCTGATCCTCAGTTTTCTCTTCTTTAGAATGAGGAATTTGGAATAAAACTATGGTGTTTTATAACGTATAAAGCATGCAATTCTAAAGAAGAGTATGGTGCTGTGGAAAGAGCTCTGGATCCCAGCTCTGAAAGGAGTTCCTGGTTTAGTTAAAGAGAGTTTGTCTTGGTTTTGCTGTCCCCTTGACAGAATCTTGGGTAAGGATTTGAACATAAGTAGTTTCTAGGAGGTAATCCTGAGAAGCAGTAGGATGGCAAGGCAGGTAACACAGGGTGTACTCTCAAGATTAGTGTCATTGTGGGTAACCCAGGGAGCCATTATAGCAGATGGACCTCACAATGCAAAAGGGCAGAAAGGAACCTGGGATGAGAGGGGTATGCCCCAATTTTTTTCATTGATTGATGACTGTCCCTGTCATCAGAAAATGTTAATTCCCCAGAGCTTTTGACCTCATGTACATAAGGACAAAGAAGCCCACAAAGAGATGTAAATGATGACATTGGATGTCAAGTCCATGTGCACTGCAGGTTTGAAGTTAAAGGGGATATAAGCAGGTGATAATATGGTTCTTTTTAGAAGTGATGATAAACTCTTCCCCTTTACATATTTGATAAAGACTTTGAGGAAGAAATGAATTAACATTTCTGAAGTAAATTGAGTGCTGCCCCTCACCCTGAATTCTTTGGGAAGCTGCTGAAGGCAGACAGAGCACTGAGATAAACAGTTCCTATGTTTAAAAGACTCTTTTAAAAGCAAAGGAAAATTTTCACCTTATTTGGGTACCACTTAGTTGGGTTCTATTTCAGGCCACTACGAGACAAGTTTTCTCAAGTACTAAGGAGCTAGATTTTTCAATACTGCAAATAAAGGAAAATAAATATTACTCTCATATATTGATCGGCATTGCAGGTATTAGGGAGAGAAGGTCTTGTATATAAACCCAAGGGGATAATGGTGGACAAAGTGCGTGCATTTGTCTTTCCATACCTATACCAGAACCTGCAGATATACAAGGGGCCTTCAAAAAATTCATGGAAGATGTCTATTATGAAAAAGTTATGCATGAATTAAAAAGAATTATTTGCACCCAGATAAACGTATCTTATAATTCAGTTTTACCTGAGCACACAGATTTATTTTCTTCCCACTAAAGAAAGAGTGTAATGACTATGGCTTAGGCTTATCATAGGCATGTGAATTCTCTTAAGAGCATGTCCTCCTTTCAAGCCTTACTGTTAAACATTGACTTCCTTGACTCAGCTATTCCAGAATGTTCCTTGTACTAAGAGATTTTTTTTAAAGTTGTATAAGCAGAATAGGCTTATTTTCACCTTTAAAATCTCTTAAATTTCCTCTTTGGAGCAGGTATTTAGCCTAGTGGTTATGATACTTGCATCCTACATTGGAGTACTGGGGTTCAATACCCTCTAGTTCCTAATTACAGCATCCTGCTAATGCCCACCCAGTGAGACAGAAGGGATGGCTCAAGTATTGTTTCCCTGCCACCCACGTGAGACACTTGTATTGAGTTTCCTGATCCCTGTGTCAGCCCCTGACCAGTCTCAGCCATGAATGCATTTTGAGGGTGAACCAGTGGAAGGAAATTCTGTCTCTCTGCTTCCCAAATAATAAATAAATGTGTTTTCTAAAATTCCTTTCTCTATCAATCTTTAAAGAATGACACATGTTTTGGCTTAAGCCCCATTGCTCATATCTCTGTTGATATTATTTAAGGGCTTCAGTGTTTATGCTGGTATTGATAGTAGAGCAAAGTCTGTGAGGCAAATAGGAAGCATTGGGAGGAAGTAGGTTGTGCATTGGTTTGGCATGTGTTTCCCATCAGGAATGAGCCCATCTCTTTAGACTGTCTCTAAACAGGAACATACATTCAAAGCCATCAGAGCCACCCAGCCCCATCTGAGCTGCCGGATAATCTGAGCTGTTTAAGTGATCTCAGACTAGACCAACAGAACAACCACTCAGGAGAATTTGTCTCAAAGTATCCACCAATTTATGAGTATTAAAGTGGCCTTTGTCTTCAGTCAATGATTTTATGGTAATTTGTTATGCAGGAATAGTAAGTAATAGAGTATGTTAAGCAACAATCAATGAGTGCTCAATACAGAAAGACTTTGGCATTGCAAAAATACTCAAAAGGTCATTTAGCTCCAGTTAAAATATCTCAAAGTTCTGTTATGAACTCTTCCTGTCCATCTTGCATCAGCTATGCCTTTTCTATTAGCTGCTGCCATACTGTTGCCTATGCAGGCCCTGAGCTTGGGCTTCCTTCTCTGCCTCTCTCAGGCTGCCTGCAGCAGTTGACTTCCTTCACAATGTTTGCTGTGACTAGGATGGCTCTAAATGATTTCTTGAGCATGAGCCCCATACAAGCAGAAAAGAATGTGCTTATGTGGCATGGCATCAATCAATCTGAAAGTCTTCTCTTACAAACCATCAGCTTAGAAGGAGTGAAATTGCCTGAACCCAGGATGGTATCTTTCACATGATTCAAGATACTCTACAACTGACCCAAAAATATAGTTGCCTTTGTCATGGACTTCAGTCATTTTACTATCTACAATTTCTTTGAGTTAACACGAGGCAGAAGAAGATGAAAAAAATGATGAAGTCTCTATACACATGATTTTTACTCCAGCTATGAAACTATGTTGATGACTTTTTATGATCATCACTTTTATAATTTTCAAATATAATTTGAGAATTATAATTATGGAGAAATATAAAGGCATTTCTATCCTCAAAATTGTTGCTGAAGGTTGTACTGAATATGGCTGTAGGAATTATTTTGGGATGCAGAAAGAGCGTGGCAGGGGTGCTGCCTCTAGATTACTAAGTGAGTAAGTGTTAAACACTTTCAATTCATTTGTGGTACCACATTCCACCGAATTAGCTGCTTCTCTCCATCTTCTTGTTTTTCTTTCTTTACTTCCACATTACAACACACTGGGGAAGCAGACTGCAAATCTAGTACTCATTGTAGCCAACAAGATCAACCCAGCATAAAGGGATTTCCTTTCCATCCAGTGACCCTGTCTTTTGAAATTCAAGAAGGTCAGGTTTCAGCATATTATATTACTGGCAGATGAGCTGTTTGGCTGGTAGTAATTTTAAATCTCACTTCCTGGTGGAGACTCACTAGAAGTTAGCACAGGGACTCAAGAGGGACTACAGGAAGATTTAAGCAACATAAGCATAAAGCCAAGGAGTGTCAGTCCAAGCTTGTCTCCATGGAATATGATGTAAGATCCAGAAACAATGACAAAGTTGAACTAAGGGAGAATCTAAAAACAAAGATAGAATTTCCTTGGACTATTTTAATTCAAGAATTGAAATGGATGCTTCTTGGAATAGATACTGTAGGATCTCTTTTCATGCTTTCTCAGTTTCAAGTTCAAAGGTTCAAAGGTGGTATACTGGTTAAGATTCTGGGCATCACCATCAGACAACTTTAATCAAAACATGCTTAGTATCTTGCTATCTAGTTGTATAATTACGAATATGTTACTAACTCTTTGTCTGAGCTCCTTATCTGTAAAATTAGTGCACAGAAACTTTAACCTACAGATTATTTACATATTTTTAATAAACAAAAGACATGCAAAAATGTTCATCTTATTATGTGGTCCTTTCACCTTGCCTTCATCTTTAAATTGCTAAGAAAATCCTGTTGTATGAATATCTTATCTCAGGTCTCCAACAGCAAACTTGAAATGAAGATTCACTTGAAAAGTGATTTATTGTGGAAATGTTGTCAGATGTCCCCACAATATACTGGGCAAGGAGTGAGAGACAAAGAAGGGGAAGAAGCCCAGTGAGGAAGGAAAGCTTTCAGGTGAATCCTCAGCTTCAGCCTGACTCCAAGCACAGCTATATAGTTTGTCTTACGTCAAAGAACTTGAACTTGGGTTTCTTAGTTCAGCACCAGTCAGCCATCAGTTAACAGATGTAAAACCCCAGTCCTTCTGGCTCTGGGTATGCAGGCAAAATGGGTTGAGCAGCTTGAGACTATTCTTATAGCAGAGGTGCCTCTTAGATGCAAAATACATGGAAGATGGAAATGTGCTGAGTGCTTTCAGGAGAGAACATTAATTTATCTATGTGATACAGTCTTTATTCTACATGATCAGTGTGTTTATGAGACTTACTGAAGGATTATAGACTCGCCTACTTCATTTTTTTCATTTACTTTTATTTTATTTGAAAGGAAGAAAGTGATTGAAGGAAAGTGAGATATGTAGACTAGAAAGACAGATGGAAAGAGATCTTCTATCTACTGGTTCACTCTTTTATTTTTAAAGATTTATTTATTTATTTGAAAGGCAGAGTTACAGAAAGGCAGAGACAGAGTGGGGGGGGGATATCGTCCATCTGGTGGTTCATTCCCCAAATGGCCACAACGGCAGGAGCTGGGCCGATCTGAAGCCAGGAACCAGGAGCTTCTTCCAGGTCTCCAACACAGGTGCAGGGGCCCAGGTACTTGGGCCATCTTCTTCTGCCTTCTCAAGCCACAATAGGGAGATGGATCAGAAGTGGAGCAGTCAGGACTTGAACTGGTGCCCAAATGGGATGCCGGCATTGCAGGCAGCAGCTTTACCCACTGTACCCCAGCACTGGCCTGGTTCACTCTTCAAATGCCTGCATAAGCCAGGTTGAACCAGGACAAAGCCTAGAGCCTGGAACTCTCCTGTGTGAGTAGTAGGGACCCAACTACTTAAGCTGCCATCTACTGTTTTCTACTGTGCACATGAACAGGAAGCTAGATAAGTGGAGTAGCCTGAACTTAAACTAGGCACTCTGATAGGGAATGTAGGCATTCCATGTGGCAACTTAACTGCTAGGCCATATGCCTTCTTCAAGATGCTATTATAAAAAAAAAAAGACCCTACTAGTCAATGTGAAATATTTCTAATTCAATGTTGCTTCCATATGAGTATTCTCATTTGGATGAGTGTGGGGAGCAACCCGGACTAGACGAAGTTACTGGAATTAAGACTTATTCTATGCATCTGCTCTCCCACAATATGGCGCTGGGAGAGGAGAAAACAGCTTCTACACAGCTGCCTCCAGTTCAACCAATAAACAGCAGGACTTGTTCCTGATTGGAGGAGAGCAGCGTACTCGGCGTGTGGGCAGCCGAGTTGGGATTGGCAGAGGAGGACTATAAAGGAGGAGAGAGACGGCATGCACCAGGAACATCTAAGGGGAACATCTAAGGGGAACACCTGTGCAGCCCCCGAGAGAGCTGGCCGGCGGTGTGCCGCTCCCCCGCGGAAGTGGGGAATGTGGCAGGGGGAACCGCCCTTCCACGGAGGTGGAAGGGATGGTAGCCAACCCGGGAAGGACCAGCAGCCAACCCGGAAAGGACCAGCAGCCAACCCAGGAAGAACCAGCAGCAAACCCGGGGAGGGCCGAGCAGACGAAAGAACAGCGCAGGGTCCTGTGTCGTTCCTCCACGAAGAGGGGGAGCGACATAATGGTGCCGTGACTCGGATTAGGAAACTTAGGACGGATAGGAAACTTAGGAGGGAAGAAATGGGAAGAAGTGGAAAATATCGGAGAGAGAGACTAGCAAACAGCCTAGGGAAAAGCCGGACGAAAAGGGTGCCGGAAGAAGCTATTGAAAGCCTAGGCATAGATTCAGATACGGACTACAGGGGGAAGCTAGGAGATTGAAAGCGAAAGTGAAACCTGGAGGAGGCTTGGACTCGGATACGGACTGTGGGGAGTAGCCAGGAGAAATGAGAGGAATATTGTTGGAAGAAAACTTAAGGAAACATACCGGGTAGAGAAAAATGTTAGGGAGGATGAAGCCGCGAGTGCAGGCCGAGGCGGAGACATAAGCCAGCTTGGAATTCTTCAAGTCACCCCGGGGAGCAAGAGGCGAAGATCTGGAACCAGAGGCAGAGACGTGGGCCGCCAGGTTGAAATTCGCCAGGTTAGTCCGGGGAACTTGGACTGAATGCCGGTGGTGGCGGAAACATTCGCGGAAGCCGCCACGTGCAGAGAGAGCACGGGGCGTGAATAGATAGGGAACGCGGGGCTGGCGTGAGGCCGTGGTGTGGGCGCGAAGTGCGTGGAGACCGCGGAGCGTGCGCGCAGAGCCGGGAACCCGCTGGCGGGGTGAGGCGCCGGGAAGCTGCGCAGAGCCGTGAAGCTGCCTCAGGGCGAGGTGCCGAGAAGCAGCCTCGGGGCGGGCGCCGCCGGGAAGCCGCAGGGATAAGAAAAACAGAAGTTTAGAAGTAAAATGAGAGAAATTGGAATGCTGGAAGATAGAAGTAAAATGGGAGAAATAGGAATGCTGGAAGATAGAAGTAAAATGGGAGAAATAGGAATGCCTGGAGATAGAGAAATAGAGAAATAGAAAGGCCTCCCCACAACATGGCAATGAGAGAGCTTGGATTCGGTCTGCCTGATTAGGAAGGCGGTGAGCACCTGTAGGCAGCTCGACCAGAGCATGAGCTGCAGGTCACCGAAGATAGGCACGAATCAACACCAATAAGCCTCCCCACAATATGGCAATGAGAAGACCCGGATTCGGTTTGCCTGATTGATAGGACTTGTAAGAACCTGTGGCAACTCTAGCAAGCAGAGCAGAGTGTGTGCCGCGGGGCACCGAAGACAGGCGTGTATCAACGCCAAAAAATAAAAAGAAAGGGGGATCTGTGGGGAGCAACCCGGACTAGACTAAGTTACTGGAATTAAGACTTATTCTATGCATCTGCTCTCCCACAATATGGCGCTGGGAGAGGAGAAAACAGCTTCTACACAGCTGCCTCCAGTTCAACCAATAAACAGCAGGACTTGTTCCTGATTGGAGGAGAGCAGCGTACTCAGCGTGTGGGCAGCCGAGTTGGGATTGGCAGAGGAGGACTATAAAGGAGGAGAGAGACACCATGCACCAGGAACATCTAAGGGGAACATCTAAGGGGAACACCTGTGCAGCCCCCGAGAGAGCTGGCCGGCGGTGTGCCGCTCCCCCGCGGAAGTGGGGAATGTGGCAGGGGGAACCGCCCTTCCACGGAGGTGGAAGGGATGGTAGCCAACCCGGGAAGGACCAGCAGCCAACCCGGAAAGGACCAGCAGCCAACCCAGGAAGAACCAGCAGCAAACCCGGGGAGGGCCGAGCAGACGAAAGAACAGCGCAGGGTCCTGTGTCGTTCCTCCACGAAGAGGGGGAGCGACAGATGAGTACAGTTTAAATTGTCTGATCTTTTATACTCATATTTTCAAAATCATTTTAAAGACTACATGGCAGAGTAACTTTAATTTCTAACTCTTCCCTTTGATTACAATTCATTTTAAAGTTAGAACCATCCAGAAAAAGACATTTGGGTACCAAATGACCCAGAGTATGAGCTACTTTGAGTTTCTGTGACTTCTTAGGAAGTCTTCAGGAAAAGAATCCTTTGTTAAGGCTCTGTTCAGGTTAAGTGTATAAGGCCTAAGCAGTTGGCTCATTTTATTGCATCAGAGTGATAGCCATTATAAGCAACTCGCCACCTGCTGTGTTGTTACCTTATCCTAGGCATTTGGCTAAAGGTTTTATAAATACTGTACTGTAGGTATTATTTCCATCTCACAAATGAGAAGGTGAACCTTGATCAGCAACTCATTGATATTAAAATATGAATGGCTACTTTTTCTCATTTTTATTGAGTTTGGACCTCACTGGGGTGGAATTCACAATTCAGAGCTTCCCTTGCAACCTGACTAATGTGGGAATTTACCTTAACATTGTTCCCCCTTCGTTGGTTTCTTCCCCTTGCCAGCTTCCTTCACTGTATCACCAGTCTTTTCTGAGACCAATTCCTGGACAAATCCCTTGCTTGTGAATTCTCATCTCAGAAGTACTAGTCCAAGAGGATGTTCTCATCAACTATAAACAGTGTTCTTATCAGTGCACCTACGAAAAGGTCAAGGACACAACTTGTTTAAAATCACAACGTTAGGGGCTGGTGCTCTCCTTTCTTTCTGTAACTCTGCCTTTCAAATAAATAAATAAATCATAAAAAGAAAGAAGGAAAAAAGAAAATCTCAAGGTTAGTACAGGCAAGAACTCTCAGTTGAGCTCACGCCTGGCTCATGCTCAACATCATGTGCCAAACCACCTTATACTTTCTTCCTCTGAACCAAAGAGGTCACTCTAAATGAAGTAACTGTAGCATAGTTTATAGGATCACAGCTCTGATAATGCCCACACCACTCCAACTACTTGCAACTAAAAATTGCCAGTGTTAAAGATGTTAAAGTGTTAAAGATTGCCAGTGTTAAAGATGCTGAAGTTCTCCAAGCATCTCTTAGATGAATTTGCAGAACCTGGGAACAGCAGAAAGACAGAGCAAACCTCCATCCCCCATTAATCCACCTCTGTAGCCTGAGAAATTTTGTTTCTCTCACTTGTTCAATGTTTTAGATATTGTGTCACAATTTGGGAAGAAAAGGAAAAGGGTTAAAGGCAGATGCAGAAGGACAACACTATCCTATAGAGGAAAGGTAGACTCTACAAAATAAGCCCTTGTTTCTGTGTACTCTGGGATTTTTCTGTTGGAAGTGCACAGCTTTGCCCTCCACTTGAGCTCGTTCTACCCTTCCAAATTGCTCTGTAAAATGTCTCCAGTTTGTGACTCAGAGCCTACTGAAAACCGGGTCTCACAGAGACACCAGAGTCACTTAGCTTTTCTCTAAATCCCTGCCTCAATGCCTGCTTTCCAAACTATGCAGCGTATAGCTTTGTCACTTTTTACCATTTAATTACAAAAGTGTCTGAGTGTTCTCATTAGATAACTACACACACATGTTGTTTTTTAAAAGATTGAATTAATTGAATAATTTGAAAGGCAGAGTGAGAGAGCAAGAGAGACAGAGACACAGAGATCTGCCATCTGCTGGTTCACCCCGTAAATGACTACAATAGTAGGGACTGGACCAAACCAAAGCCAGGAACCTGGAACTCCATTCAGGTCTCCTATATGGATGACAGGGGCCTACTTACTTGGGATGTCTTCTGCTGCTTTCCCAGGCAAATATGCAGGACACTGGATCAGAAGTAGAGCCTCCAGGACTCTAACAGGTACTTAGATTTGGGATGCTGGGGTTGCAAATGGCCATTTAATAGCAGCTGCGACACCATGCCAGTTCCAAAAACATGTTATATGTAAGGAGGTTGCTCCTACAAGCTTCAATTATTAGACAAATCTGGCTATGTTATTGTTTATGTTAAACTGGCTCACTATATAATTTACATGTATATGAGTACAATATAACACAAGATAGATAAACAGTGAACATGTTTGTCTTGCTAGAAAAAGATTCTGAGACAATCATTAAGTGTCAGTGCTTTTTAGGAGGTACAAATCCAGGGCAGCCGTGATGAAGACAAAGGAGTAAGAGGCAGGGGAGAGTGGAAACCACAATGACAGGTGACTGTATCAGCCATTTCTTCAGATGAGCTGTGTATACAGTGGGTTGCCAAGCAGGTGTGTTTGCTCAGCTTCACTCAATGTCTCTGGGCAGCCATTGTGCTTAGGGAGCAGACCATAGGAGCAAATAAAAAAGAGGACATTGATTTAGTTGCCTCATCTTATCTGAGTCCTATTTTCCAGTGGTCAAAGGTGATTCAATAGGGGATTGACACCCCAGTATTTGCAGCTTTGTATCATCCAGCTTCTTAGAACCTTCTTGAAGACCCCTGGCCCTACAGTGTAGCATTTTGCATTAGTCCAAATGTCACAGGATGAGTCAGAAACTAAATTGGTTTGCTGGCTTGACATTTCCGCAGGAAGCAACTTGTGGCTGAGCTAACAGGTTCTTGCAAAACTGATTTCCTTTGTTCATTTATTTCAAAAATCAGAGTTACAGAGAGAGAGGGAGACACACACACACACACACACAGAGAGAGAGAGAGAAAGAGAGAGACCTTCTATTCATTGGTTCACTCCCCAGATGCCTGCAAGGGCTAGCGTTAGACCAGGCTCAAGCCTGGACCCAGGACCTTCATCCAGGTTGCCTATATGGATGGCAGGGGTCCAAACACTTGTGCCATCTTCTGCTGCTTTTCCTAGGCCATTAGCAGGGAGCTGGATTGGAAGTGGAACAGCCATTGTTAAATCTGGTTCTTACATGGTATGTGAACATTGCAGGCCATGGTTTTACCTGCCATCCCATAACAGTGGCCCCAGAATTGATCTTTTGTACAAGACAGAGTATGCGACTGAGAATCAAGGAAAGCTTGGCAACAACAGAATCTCAAGAAACATGTAAAATATGTCAGGTACAATACCGTATAACTACATTGTAACTATATTAACTGCAATTCACACTATAATTATTATGGTCTTAACAATAGGAATATTTAATTGAGTGACTTACTATATGCTGTGCACTATGCTAAGCCATATAGATAAACAATATCATTTCTAATTTATGTAAGATTGACTGGAGAACTTGCCAATCTGCTACTCCACCCTCACCATACCCTTTCTGAGGAATTTTGCAGAAACACCTAGCAAGAGGTGGAGCCTACATCATCACCCCTTGAGTTTGATGAATGACTTGCTTGAACCGACACTGCATAAGAAGTGAGTTTGCAGAATCCCCAAGCCTAGGAGATCAAGTGAAAATATGGAGAAGCCGGCTGGTGGACAAGATGACACGGAGCACTGATAAGATACCCCATCTGAGGCCATTCTAAGTGTATCACTCCAAAGTTCATGTATCCTAACCCCACAATGTGCTAGTAATAGAGGTGAGACCTTTGCAATGTGATTAGATTAATCACCTTATAATACAATAGAAACTCTTTCCCTTTCCTGATTGTGAGGACATGGCACAGTTCACCTGCCCGACTAAGATAACCACCCAGACCTGACTGGGCAACCAAGTCACCAACATTGCATAAGCAAATCAGCCAAAGTCAGTCAAGCCAAGGCCAAGTCTACAACCCCAAGCCAACCAACAGATTCATAAGCAAGTGTACATGTTACTGTTGTAAATCATTAAAATTCTGTACATATTTTATGTAGCATTATTGTGGTCATAGAGTACTGATCCAAACCTCAAGACAATCATACAGGTTAGTCACAGGATGTTACTTCAAAATGTTCATGGTAAAATGGAAATCAGAAGGTAATTTATTTTGGTGCCGTAAACTGAAATACAGCCATAATTTCTTCATAATGTATACTTCTCATGAACCTTTTTTATTCAAATTTTAATTATTTTGGAGATCTTTTGAGTCCATGAATTTCAAAATTGTTTGCACCAAAGTCAATTTACCATTTAACTCCACTTTCTGTGAGTTTTCTAAAGTACATTCATAGGTGAGTGTATATTGTATGTGCAAATGTGTTTGTGTGTATAATTTTAACAGATGTTGAAACAGGAGAAGTTAAATGGCTTGGCTAAAATCACACATTTGAAACATTTGATCAGAACTCAGGGATATCTAATTCCATGGTGTTAATTGCTGCACTGTACTGTTTGAGTTTCACTGGATACTTGATCTTTTATTCTTTGCTGATCATTGGCTCTCAGTGGATAATTTGACCATCTTGTCTTCCTCCTGAGCCTGCTATATGTCCTCTTATGTTTTATGTTTTGGAGAGCTTGGATTTTGTGATCGAGTAAATGGTAACAATACAAAGCTGTCAGTGAGGAAAAGACAGCAGAAAGCATGACAGAGAAAAGACAAAATGAAAGGTAGTTCAATGCAAATTTTACACTAAGAGAGGGAAAGCAGGTGAGGCTTGAGGCAGAGTGATATGTACAGCAAGCCCTCTAAAGGGGTAGCCAGCCCCCTGAGTAGCTCAAGTGTACAGTATGCATATGAAGCATATAGTATATATGACGTTCAGAATTTTGCATCTCCTTTCTGGGAAAACCCATATCCCTGACTTGCTTTGGCTGTTCTTTGGAAGATGTGATCATAAATGGGTTAGGATGATGTTTGTTATGTGAATTACAAAGTCAGTCTTATGCATTCATTTAAAGTCTTGTCCCATAGAGTGTCTGCAACCAGGGAGAAGATCTGGTGCCTAAATTCAGGGGTCCCTACTATATTTATCCACCTAAATTTGGAAACAAAGCAAACTGCATGCAAGAGTGAAGTCAGACAGCAAATCAGGGCCTCCCCTGGCACCAGGGCTTTATATCTGCCTTGTTAGTATGGCAGGAAAATATGTGCCTCATTCCCATTAGTGTTAATGGAACCAATCATATGAATCCACCACATATCAATGTGTATCCTCTCATGTTTTGATGTCTTAATGCATGAAATTACATCTCTAGGGAAAGGCTTGCCTTTTCTTAAGTGCTCCCAATTCCCATTCATGCTAATGGAACAGAGACACACACAGCCACCCTTGTTCAGAATAGTGGGCAAAATACAGAAGATCATTAGGTTTCTGGAGTCTTAGAAGACTTGCAGAAGCTGCAGGGATTGTCTAAAATCATCCTTCTCTGAAGGCTTATTTAGGCAGTTTTATTTTTTACATGCATAGTCATATTTCTCAGAACCACCAGCTGATAATCGACCACATTCTGCTCTCCAGGAAGATGACATCAATACACGCCAGAGAATACCCTCAATATGCTTAGGGACCTGAGTGTATTTATGCAGACAGGGGGTGAAGAGGGTGTTGGAGGAGCCTCCAGGCATTCCCATGAGCACATTGAGGTAGGTCAGCCAGGATGAAGGTGAAAAAGGAGGGAGCATGGGAGCTTCCCTCAGCAGTATGTTGCTGGTTGTGGGAAAAGCTGACAAAGTTGAAAGGCTGCTTTGTACTGGAGAAATCCAGGGTGAGCTAGAAAATCTGTGCTTAAGTCCCCTGCCTGACTTCTTTTGGAAGACTCTTTTAAGTCAGAGGAAACACAAGATAAGCACTTCTGGCCTTACTCTACCTTTTTCTCTTGGAGAGAGGTCACTGCTATAGGTTCTTGTATGTTGTGATGTTATTAAAGAGATAAAATTATACAACTTAGAGATAAGGCTATGTGATCAGAATACAAATGAGTATAACCGACCAACCCTTATTTGCCCTCTCAACAAGTTTGACTTGTTTTTCTCCTTCCAGCTAGAATTCTGTCCTTTTTGTGACCTTCTGTGGTTTAAGAAGAAAGCCTGTCTGGATCAGACACAACTGTAGGTAGCATAAGAGCATCACTGGCAGGTGGGATTGGAGAGGCAGTAGGAAGGGTCCCTGGCTGGTTTCAATCCAGGGGCCACAGTGTCTAACGTTCTTATTAAATTTATTATTTGAGTTAGACCTATACTTTGTTTTGCTTTAAAAGTAAAACAAAAGTGTGTTAGCAGGATAATGTGTTCCTCTGTCCTGCAGCTAACATGTACAAGAGAATAATTTCATCAGCACACTTGGATGTGATTCAAAAGACCAAGGATGCTTCAAGGGGAAGGAGATTGGAAGGGAAAAAAGAAACTAGAAAAATATGGAGAGAATCCAAGAGAACCTATGCCTGTGATCTCATTAGAGTACCTGGGTGGGTGGAAAAGGTCAAAGAACGTCAGTTGAGTGCATACAGTGTTTCTACCTTTTGGGGGAGTTACAGACCTACTCTGAGGCCCCGATGAAAGCAATGTACTTTCTATGCAGAAAAAATACACACACAAACTCTATCTCTCTCTTCCCCACCTCTATCACACACAGACACACACGTAACCTCCCACATGGTTGCAGACTGTTTCTGACATTCATGGGTTCCCTGATGTCTATACATAGACCCCAAGTTCAGGGACATACCAGTACATGTAGAAGAGTTCAAGGTTGGACCTTCAGGGTGATCGAGGACCTCAGATCATGAAGAAATCTACGGGCTGTCCTTTCTCACAATTGTGTGCAGAATATGAGTTATTAGTAACATAAGACTTTGCACATTATTGAGGCTCATGGAAATAGTAAAATACTCCTATACAAGGTGTAGTGCTACTTGATGAAAAGTTTACATAAATAGATTGAGTGAGGATGAGTTTTAAGTTGGGAGACCTACATAATCACTTGCATAGAATGATTTTGAGAAGTATTCAAGCCCTCTGTCCTGTCCCTCTCTTATATATGCACACATGACAATCTTCTTTCATGAGTGTTTTATTAGAATCACTTAAATAGGAAAGAATGATTTTTAGCCACATTCCATTGTTGAGACATCAACTAACACTCCATGCTTATCTGCCTCTCAATTGCTCTGATTTCCTAAAAGAAAAGGAACATTTTGAAATAGTGCCTTTTGCTCTCTAGAATATGATTCCTGTTTTCAATCTTTTTTATCAACAAATGGCACACCTCAATATTAAACCCATAAGAAGGCATAGTACATATTTCTTTTTTCAAAGCCTTTGAAAGACAAAAATGCAATTATTAAATCCTTTATTTCATGGGCCTTTAGAAATAAGAAAAATCTCTGCCATGTGAGGCTAATGTTGTTATTTTTAATGGTTTGATAACTATTAACAATAATTATTAATTTCTCACAGGCTGGGAGAAAGAGCTTCAAAATTGAGCAAATGCCAATTCCTCAATCAAATATACATATACTTGAGTTCCCAAGACACATATACCTTCAACCCCAATTACTGCAGAAGAGACTTGCCTTAAAATTTTAACTTCCTATTTCCTAGGGGAAGGGAAGAGTATTTTCATGGTAAAAATAAGCATATAAGATAGAATAGCATCTTAACTGCTTTATTTTTGTTTTAAATTTTGCAAGTCATTTGAAGCTGGATGGAGGTGACTGAACCAAGTTCTGAATTACATTTTTACTTAAACCAGATGAGTCTTGGTCTTGCAAATGTACTTGCTAATGTCACCCACAGGTCCACTGTAAAGCACCCTTATAGTTTATTCCTGGTCATTTGCTTGCAGTGATAAACAAGGCGCAACCAAAATAAGGACCCTGTCCACAAATTCATTACTGTTACCTGAGTTTATAAATGATCGTGTCTGACAGCCATGTTGTAAATGACTGTTGCAGAGATCTGATTATTCCTGTCACTGTGAGAGGTAAGAATGAGTGGCAATTGACTATATCCAATTTGTGAAAGAATTGGTCACTACTGAATTCTTTCTCTGTAAAAGTTTTCTGATTTAATATGAACTCATTACCAAGGACATTTAACCACATCCTATGGAGAAACAGGGGCCTCCTGTAGGTTATACTTAGTTCTCTGGCATGCATTATCTTCATTTATCCTCTTTTTAACATCACTCTAAACTCCAGGTTGCTAAACATAAACATTAGTCCATGCTCATAGGCAAAGAATTTCCAGATTCACTCCTGGGAGGATAGGCTGGCCAAGAAAACAGGGCACTGCTTTAAATTTAAACTTAAATTCCAAGGCACTTTTCATAGACAAGGTACCTTTCCAGGGATATACTTGCTTAGAAAATCAAATTCACCATACTTTCTCTCTCAGTCAATTTCTCCTTGCTTGGCTTCAGATGTGGAAAAATGACAGTGATGCCTAGTAAAGCATAGGGCTGATTAGCTTGTAGAGATGGATTGCGAATATCGATAGGTAGCTTATAAACATGGTTATAGTACAATGTGATCTGTTAGCTAGCATCAAAGTTCCCTCAGACACCAGCTGCCATTTTTTTTTTTTCTGTGAGCAGCAGACAAGAATGCAGGAGGAGATTATAATCCAAGACCCATAGCACTATTTACATGGTGTTGCCAACTGTGGGTTAGAAGTAGCCTTAGAAAAAAGTCTCCAAAAAGATTGTGGCCAATATGGGAAGCTTTCTCTACTGAAGAGAATTGTAGATGTGGATATAATGACATTTCTACTGTAAATCTCACTGTTGTTTAAGTAGCAATAAGAAACTGACACCTTATAGAATCTCAGGTATTTTGTGACTGAGCTCATCTCAAATGCTGTAGGCCGGTGGTAAGAAGACACGGTGAATGCTCAAGCTAATGTGCTTAGATTGGCCTCTTGTCAATACCACCATTCTTCTAGTACTGTTTCTGCTGTTTCCTTGCTGGGAAATGCTTGGTGTTACATGGTGGTCTGAATCACAGAGAAGATATTCAACAATAATTTTAAATATGAAAACTAAATTGCATTTCAGAAGTCAGAGATTACAAAACAGGACCTTATTAATTCATCTAATTCAGGACCAAGAATGCAGTGAAACCCTGAACCTGGTGGCAGCTGTCTCAGTTGATTGCTGCAAGTTATACTTCTGAGCATACTCCCTCCTAACTTTCTTCTTTAGTCAAGAAAGAAGAAACTGGCCCGCGCCACGGCTCACTAGGCTAATCCTCCGCCTTGCGGCGCTGGCACATGGGGCTCTAGTCCTGGTTGGGGCGCCAGATTCTGTCCTGGTTGCCCCTCTTCCAGGCCAGCTCTCTGCTGTGGCCAGGGAGTGCAGTGGAGGATGGCCCAAGTGCTTGGGCCCTGCACCCGCATGGGAGACCAGGATAAGCACCTGGCTCCTGGCTTTGGATCAGCGTGGTGCGGTGGCAGTAGCGCGCCGGCTGTGGCGGCCATTGGAGGGTGAACCAATGGCAAAAAGGAAGACCTTTCTCTCTGTCTCTCTCTCTCACTGTCTACTCTGCCTGTCAAAAAAAAAAAAAAAAAAAAAAAAAAAAAAAAAAAAAGAAGAAGAAACTAGAAACTATGAATTGTGTCAACAGTAAGATCTACAATAGGAGGGATCATCAAAAGTCTCATGGAAAATGCATATTTTTTTAGAAAACTGCAAATGGATTTCAATTTTGTTTTGCACCAAATTTTTTTTTCATTTAAAATTTTCTATTTATTTGAAAACAACAACTCAGTTGGGGTCTGTCGAGTGGATGGCAGGCGTCCAATTACTTCAACCATTACTTAACAGGAATCTGGAATCAGAAGCAGAGCCAGAACTTGAACTCAGGGAATCTGAGATGTAATGCTGGACTTCTAAGTAGCATCTTTTTCTTTTTTTTTTTTTTTTTTGACATGCAGAGTGGACAGTGAGAGAGAGAGACAGAGAGAAAGGTCTTCCTTTTTTCCATTGGTTCACCCTCCAATGGCCGCCGCGGCCAGCGTGCTGCCACCGGCACACCACGCTGATCCGATGGCAGGAGCCAGGTACTTATCCTGGTCTCCCATGGGGTGCAGGGCCCAAGCACTTGGGCCATCCTCCACTGCACTCCCTGGCCACAGCAAAGAGCTGGCCTGGAAGAGGGGCAACCGGGGCAGAATCCGGCGCCCCTACCGGAACTAGAACCCCGTGCGCCGGTGCTGCCGCAAGGCAGAGGATTAGCCTAGTGAGCTGGGGCACCGGCCCTAAGTAGCATCTTAACGGCTAGGCCAAACATCTACCCATGAACTTTCTTTTAGCTCCAGTTTCATGATCCTTTAGAACTATTCCTATATAAGGTTCTGAATGAGATTCTGAGTGATTGACCTACCAGTAAAACCAACAGTGGAGCTGGAGGAATCAGTAGTTGTGGCTGGAACACCTTTGTCCTTTAGGCTCTAGTTTGGTCACTATTATTCTAACCTAAGTTAAAGTTATTCTGTTTTAGGTCCTTGTAGATACTGGTTAGCATTTATTAGGTAGAGTAGGAAGTTAAATTGCAAACAAACAACCCTGAAACTTCTGTGTCCGAACACAACAAAAGTATACTTGTTGCTAATGTGATGTCTGCTGAGTGTTAGGCCAAACCCAGGACAACTGTTCCCTCTACAAAACATCTTGTTCTGGGCTGATGGGATGCTATAACTATTAGCTGTGCCATGGGAAAAAAGCAGCCTCCCAGTTCAACAAAGCAGGGAGAAACTGGAAAAATATGCATGGACTTTTCACTGCTCAGCTTGAAGTTGCAAACATCTTTGTGCATTGGCCAAAACAATTCATACTCCATTCCCACTTCACAACCAAGGGGCAGAGGTGTTTAATTGTGCAATGCTTGTGGAGCCAGGTTTGCCTGATTACTGGAAGTCTCTGTAGTAACATCTATAATCCCAAAGTAACATTTTAAACTTCATCTCAAAAAAAAAAGCACCTAGTTTTCAGCTTTTAATTCTCTCTTCTCGTATTATAATCCCTGAGTGCTACACTGCCACACAGAAGGAAAGAAAAAGAGTGTTTCCTTTTGTTTGTGACAAACAGGAGGGCACAGTGTCTGGTGTATCCAGGTCATGATTTATTGTCCAGCCAGAACTGCTGCAGTGCTGTATTCTTCTAGGACATTCAGCAACACAGCAGGCCTTTTAAAGAATCCCAACTGACTTCCACACTGAATAGGAGAGAAGGGAGAAGTAGCATCCCAGCTAGCTCTGGTTGAAATGGAAATCTGCTCAAACCAAAAATAGAACTCTCATGGGGTTGTCTTTAAAAAGGAATGGCAAGGCTCAATAGTTCTGGGTGACATATGTTGAATCATTTAAATTTTGTTTCCCTCTACACAGTTTAGTCAGAAAGTAAACCGTTTTGAAGAGTAAAAAATAGCACTGAAAATAGAACCTTAACTTAAAAAGACAGTTGAGGAATTTCTCCCAGACCAGGGAAGCCAAGATATTTGTCAGCCCAGGCCCTTTTTCTTTATCCCCTCTTGCTCCTGGAATATAATTTTCTCAAATTCCATTAAGTTAGAATCCTATAATATCCCACTCTATTATTGTCTCCCGTCTCTACTGACTTATCTGGTTATCCTCTCTGGAAATGCATATCTAACGTTTTCTATCTGTTCTTTCTATCTATAGGACGGTCAAGGTCCTCCTTCAAAGCTCTCAGCTTCCTAAGGGCTTTCTCTGCATGTGCTTCATGCTATGCAATTATCACTTAAAAAATACAGTCCCTTTCTCTAGGAGCTCCTCTGTGTGGTTGAGAAGTTAATCACACATTGGCTTGTTCAATATGTGCTGCAAGTTTGTTAGTCATGTCTTCCCAGAGAGGTCAATGGGTCCTTGACACACTGTTTCTCTCTTGGACTCAATAGCACCAAGCTGATGTTACAGCTTAAGTGCTCTGTAGCTATCTTTCGGTTGATTGCTTAATTGTGTGCCATTTATTCAAACTGGGGTTATGCGACATTCCAAGACACATGGCTTGCACATGGTTTTGCTGTCTGGACATTTCTGACGGTGTCTTCTTACCCATCCTCTTACAAATGACTGCTAGGGTTGAGTCCACATGGAGCCCAGTGGTTGTTCCTATTCCCTTATGTGTTCAGACTCTACTGTATTGCAATCTCTAGGGCACTGAAGTGATCCGTAGATTGTATTACTATTCCCTGTTCTTCGCTCCTTCCCGCAAATTGATTATATTTCCTTGGTGTTTTGCCATGTACTTTTTGCTCCCAAGCCTATAGTGTACATCCGTCTTGGAGCACGAGCAGATGTCTGATGTGCAGAGGCCTTAAATATGCTGTATAGTTTGTGTAGCCTCTCTTACTCTGTTATTTGCCTTTAGAAGTTGTTTTTGCTGTTAATTTGATCTCAAAATGATGAAAACACGTGGAGCAGATTTTACAGTGATCTGAGGCTAAGAGTCTGTCCTAGCCCACTCAAAGCTGGTAAACCCAATTGAGAAGAGACAAAATACAGTTGATTTTTAAAATAATGTAAGAAAAGTAAGCATGTGTTGTAGTCCACTGACATTTTGACCTTGTTATATAGACTTTTTGAGTCTCATTTTTTTTTCCTCTGGAGAAAGGAACCAGTAATAGAGTCTATTTTATGAAATCACTGTGAGGATTAAATATTTTAATATGTATAAAGTGTGTGGAACAGAGCCACCCACTTAGCTAACAGCACTCAGTAGGTGTTAGCTATTATTATGATGATTATCATTTGTTATTTAACCAAAATTGAAGGCATGGGAAGCCCATAAGACTTTGCTGAATACGTCATGGGGAGTCAAAAATGTGTTGATTTTGTATCTTATAACTTTGTAGAATCAGTTATTTATTCTACTAGATTATTTCATCTGAATGTATGTTGTGTGTATTTTGTTGAGCTTTCTACTTATACAATAATGTCTTCTGTGAATAAACATAGTTTTACTTCTTTTCCAATCTGGATGGCTTTTCCTTTGAACCCCTGGTTACTCCTACTGGGATTTTGAGTACCAAGCTGAATAGAAGTGGTGGGAGTGAGCACTCTTGCTTTGATCCTGATCTGAGAAGAGAAGCTTTCAGCTTTTCACTGTTGAGTGTGATATTACCTGTGGCCTTTGCATACAATGGCCTGTATTAAGTTGAGGTACTTTCCT
Organism: Oryctolagus cuniculus; assembly: GCF_964237555.1. Classification (NCBI taxonomy): domain Eukaryota; kingdom Metazoa; phylum Chordata; class Mammalia; order Lagomorpha; family Leporidae; genus Oryctolagus; species Oryctolagus cuniculus. The sequence goes on from NC_091442.1 coordinate 37,293,680, forward strand.
TTTATTATTAGTCTGTTGAAATGTTTTAATCATGAAATGGTGTTGAATTTTGTCAAACTCTTTTTCTGTACCTATTGAGATGACCATGCATTTTTCTTAGTTATTGTGCTAATGTGGTTATCATGTTAATTAATTTTTGCATGTTGAAACATCCTTGCATCTGAGATATAAATCTCAGCTAGTCATGGTGTTCAATCTGTTTAATGTGCTTTGGATTATATTTTCTGGTATGTTGTTAAGAGTTTTTACATCTATGGTCAACAGAGATATGGTCTATAGTTTCCTTTTATTGTGGTGTTTTGTCTGACTTTGGTATAAATATAATGCTGCCTCATCCAAATGAGCCTGGATGTGTTCCCTGCCCTTCAATTTTTGGAAGAGTCTGAGAAGGGTTGGCATTAATTCTTCTTTGAGTGTTTGGTGCAGTGAAAAGTCATCTAGTCCTGAAATTTCCTTTGTTGATTGTAAATGACTTTGTATATACATATGTAAAAAAAGCTGTAGGTATATTACAATGGATACCCAGGTCTATTTATTGTTAACATTTTCATCTGTTTGTATATATGTACTCTTTCTCAGTAAACATATGAATATATATACAAATGCACATAAATAAAATTTGTGTAAATATTAGTGTAGGTCATGCTTTTTCTAGTTTCTTAAGTATGTATTTTCTAAGGATAATATACATAAACCCAGTCATTTGTGAATTTCAAGACATTTATAACACTATTTTTCTTCTAGTACATGATCCAGTCTATGATCACACATTTCATTGAATTGCCACATCTCTTTAGTCTTTTTCAATCTTGAATTGTTCCTCAGCCTTTGTTTTCAGTTTAGACAATGGCACACTGAAATAACACAATCCCCTCTGCGTCACTGAGTGTTCCTCATTTGACAGTTTCTGGGAGTTCCTCATGGCTAAATTGAATTTGTGTATTCTCATCTGGAATATTGCATGGGGTTGGGGACACAGTAGCCCTTTTCAAGTGGCTCCTCTTTGGTGATGTTGACTTTGATTATCCAGCCCAAGTTCTTTCCCATCAGGGAGTTACTCAATTTGTTCCTCACAACATAGTTAACATGTTTCTTTTGTAACTAGTAAAAAACTCTATCAAAGATATTTACTACCATATAACCATCTTTCTCTTCATCAAAATATCTCTACGAATTTAGCATGCTTTAATGATTCTTGTCTGATCCTAGCTATAATGCTTGTAAAATAATGGTTTTTCCAACTCTAGTTTCTCATCTGCATCCAGCAGTTCATGATCAGCATTTTATAGTAAACATACTATTTATTGATTTTAACCTATTTTTGTTATAGACTCTTGGGTTACCATCCTTAAACATTCTGGTGTTCAAATTCTCCTTTATTAGCCAGCAAGAACTCCTTCAAATAAGACCCTGTGTTCTTGTGGCATAACTCTGGTTTTTTTGTGTGTACTTGCTTTTGAGGAGAGGGGTTGGTTTTTATACTCTAGTGTAACAAGCAGACATAGACATAGTACTTTCCTTAGCATATGACAGAAACTCACAGGTTCATGAAATGATCAACTCCAGAAATACAGCCTTCATTAATTATTTGTTATAATCAACTAAGCCAGGACCCTGACCTTTACTGAAGCTTGTTTATCAGCCACACAGAGCTTTTCTAAACATCCTTTCCCTTAGATATAATCTTGGTTAGTTCAGAAATTAAGCACCAAAACCTGGCCATATTCTTATTCCATGCTTATTCTGCATCTGGGCTCAGGTGTTTCCTGTAATTTGAGATCAGTGAATGGTAAAGCTAAAATGTTACCAGGCAACAAAGATTATGACTTGCAGATTCAAGAAAGAATATATTCTGAATGTGATGCTCTGTGAGGAAAAGAGAAGCTGGGGTTAGAAACAGAGGATATTTCAGAGAGCTTATATTTTCTCGATAGCCTTCTTGGCATTTCTAAGATCTTAGGTCTAAGATATCCCCAATAGAGACACAAGTTGGAGCATATTCTCTTCTAGCTCATTCTTGGAGAGGAAACAAATAACTAAAGAAATAAACAGTCATTAAAATGTTATTTGAAATACCCTAGGAGGTGGTGATCTAAGGATAACAAGTAAACCTAGACAGGGTGGAAATAGTTTTTGCCTTACCCAGATTCCCTGCTCCACGGTAGTGCATCCAAAACCAGCTGCCATGAATGTTGGTTACTGAAAGGTCATGGCTTCTCCCTCCTCTACAGAATTTTGCTAAGCTGATAGGAGACTAGCTCCATTCCCAGGAGACTAGGTCATGCCACAGTTGTCTCCATGGCAACCTAAATCCATGATCCTCTTGCTTTAAGTTGAAACCAACTGTGTTGTGTAATTTATGCTCTTCTGTTCCCAATGAGATGGAGCCAAGCCTAGACTTCAGAGAATCCCACAGTCTTAATCAGCTAGTCCCCTGGCCCCACCTGCTTCCTTCTCTCCCTTTGAGACTTCTCCTTTTGGACTTTTAGTAACTCATGTGTCATGGGGAAGGCATTGTGGCATAGCAGATTAAGCTGTCACTTGCAATACTAGAATCCCATATCTCAGATTCTTGACTTCTAATCCTGCTTTTTGCTAATGCACCTGGAAAGGAAGTGAATGATGGCCCATTAATGCTATCCATGTAGGAAACCCAAGTGGAGATCCTGGCTACTGGCTTCAGCCCAGCTAGACCTGAATGATGCTTCCACTGGAGAGTGAACCAGCAGATGGAAGATCTCTCTCTCTCTCTCTCTCTCTCTCTCTCTTTCAAATAGTAAGTGAAACTTTTTTAAAAAAGTTCACATGACTATATACCTAAAAATTATACTAAAAATAATAAATCATATGTCTTCGGACACAAATTCTTATTTTAGGCATTGCTTCCAAGGAACCCAATCTAAGCCCATATGTGTTAAATTAATACAGAAAACTTTCTTATAGTATGCAAAATCCTTTTTGTTTTTTAAAAATATTTTTAATTGACACATAGTAACTATATGTATTTATGAGCTACAGTGTGACATTTCAATACATGTATACAATGTATTATGATCAGATTAGGGTAACAGATATCTTAGATATTTATCTTTTCTTTGTATTTGTAATATTCAAAATCCTCTCTTCTAGATATTTTGAAGTAGTCAATTATTATTGTCGACTATAGTTATCTGACTGTGCTTTGGGTCATTAAAAATTATTCCTCCTTTCCAATTTCATTCCTGGACCAGTTAACAGACCTTTTTCATCACCCCTCCCCCATGTTCTTCCCAAACTCTGATAACCACTATTCTACATCACCTTTTTAGCTTCTTTACTTAGGTGAGAACATGTGGTATTTGTCTTTCTGTGCCTGGCTTGTTACTTAGCATATTATCCTCCAGTACCATTATGTTGTTGCAAATGATGGAATTCCACTTGTTTTATGGTTGAATAATAATCTGTTGTGTATATACATTACATTTTCTTTATTCATTCATTCATCTGTGGACACCTAGGTTGATTTCCATCTCTTGTGAATTACAAATTATACTACTGTAAACATGTGAGTGCACACATTTCTTTTGACATACTGTTTTTACTTCCCATGGATATAAGCCAGTCATGGTTTTGTTGGACCATATGATAGTTCTATCTCTACTTAAATGAGTACTCACCACTGTTTTCCATAAGGATAACTAGTGAGAGTATATATGAGTATATGGGAGCTCCCCTTTCTCTGCAGCCTTGCAAGCATTTGTTATTTTTTTAATAGCCATTCTAACTGGGGTGAGGTGATAAATCATTTTGAATTTGATTTGCATTTAATATGAAAATCTTTCACAGCTATAGGTCATCTCATTTGTAAGTTATTTTCAAAATGGACAGAAATATGTATCTTTGACATGATTTATTTTTAAAAAGGAAAAATATTTTAAACCATTCTATAACTCTAATGCTAATATTCTTTAGAGAGTCTCACCACCTCCCCATCATGTTAGTTGAAAGTCTCAAAGTCATCATCAGCTCTTTGCACTCTGACTTACTTCCAATCATTTGGCAACCTCTGATGGCAGAATCCCTCACTTCAGCAGCTCCCATACCATTCGTAGACAAGAACACCACAACCTCTCCCTGACTGGTTCCTCTCTCTTCTATTCCCCACAGTATCCATCATGCAGATCTCTCTCTGCTGCAGGCAATAGTCTCAAGTTGATTTCTCCAGGTTCTTCCCAGGTCTACTAGCCTCCAATGCACTAGTTTGTTTCCAAATATTTCAAGTAATATACTCACACAAGGCTCTGTATCATCCTCCCTCTCTTGCCTTTGAACTTGCTTTTGTTACTGGTAAAATGATGACCAAGAAAGGCGACCTTGGTTCTTGTCTCACATGAAGGAAGAATTTCCATAAGGACAAGGCAGAGAGCAAAGCAAGATTTATATGAGTCAGGAAACTCTTGCTGCAGCAGCTAGGAGGAAGGATTCAAGAGAGGCAGACTATGTGGGCTGAGTCTTTTTGTTTGTTTGTTTTTGTTTTTGACAGGCAGAGTTAGAGAGAGAGGGACAGAGAGAAAGGTCTTCCTTTTCTGTTGGTTCACCCCCTAAATGGTGTGCTGCACTGATCCGAAGCCAGGAGCCAGGTATTTCCTCCTGGTCTCCCATGTGGGTGCAGGGCCCAAACACTTGGGTCATCCTCCACTGCCTTCCTGGGCCACAGCGTAGAGCTGGACTGGAAGAGAAGCAACTGGGACAGACCCCGTTGCCCCAACCAGTACTAGAACCCGGGGTGCCGGCACCGCAGGTGGATGATTAGCCAAGTGAGCCATGGCGCCAGCTGGGTTGAGTCTTCTAAGCACAATATTTTTTGGGGAAAAAAAATTGCAGAATAGCAGCTAACAGTCAGTCAGAGAGTGGGGACAAAACCTATCAGAAAGTTGGATTTGCATCCTATCTATTCTGTAGAGTTTTCTGGAGAACTTCTCCTTTCTATTCTCATGATAAACCAAAGCTCAAAAGGGTAGAATCACTACTTCCTTGCTATTCTTGTGATGAAACTGGAAACTTAGGCATGGGATTCAACACTTTTATCTTGCTAAAGATAACTTTTGTGGCAAAGCAAGTATTTTGTACCCTTTTAAAGAGATTTCCCCTTTCCCTCATTCTGACTAACCTGGACCTACCTAACTGCCTGTAAGCCCATTCTCCTCCTACTTTCTCTCTACTCTGTTTTCTGTCAACCATCTCTGCTCCTTCAAGTGCTATGAAAATGTGGTTCAAATGTTTTTTTCTCCAGGAATCCCTGAATTTAAAGCTATTTCTCTTTCTCCCATATTGCCTCATACCTTTGTTTCTCAAGAAGGTTATTTTATGACACAGTTTCAGCACTGTGCCATAGGTACTAGAGGGAAATAACTGTAACTTACTCACATCTCTTCAGTCCACCCCCACTTCTGACCTTTTTGGTTCAGCAAGCTTGCCTATACCTATTACTGAAGAAGCAAAGGGTCCTTGTCTTCGCACAAGAAAGAATTCAGGCGTGAGACAGAGAGCAATGGAAAGCAAAATAGCGACATTTATAAGGGCAGGCACATCCGTAAGAACGGATGAGCACCTCTCCAGACAGAATGCCTAGTTCACATTTAGGCTGAGGTTTTTAAGGGGATGGGTCTTGCCTTCCCGCCTTTTCTCTCTCCCTCTCCTTTTTCTCCTCCCGAACAGAACAAAGGACTTGTTGGGTGTAAATACAAAAAATTCCTTTCTGAGTTTTTCCCACTGAAGTTATCAGACAAGGGAAGCCTGGCTGGCTGCACTCTGGTTACAGGAAGGATGTTTATCAGGCCAGGTAGAAGTGTCAGGACTCCCTGGAAGGTCATCAGGATCCGGGCAGCACTTTAAAGTGCAAATGCTAGACTGCACCTGGAAGGTTATCCGGATGACTTTGAGATGCCGCTGTCAATTCCTTAGGCCTTTGTCACACACACATAAGCTCATTTCTGACTTCCTACCTAACATACCCAGCATGCTTTGTAAAAGATAGCCACAGATAACAATGTCTGTCCTAGGTAATGCCCAGAATAATTTCTTACTCACACAACACATCGTGCTCCTTGAATTCAATCAAAGTTATTTAGGCCATCTCTTCTATTCCCCATTCTCCTCGCCCCAGTTGGCATAAATCTTGCCACTGTGGGTGTCAGAAGAGATTTCCATTCTATTGAACTGTAGTACAATCAAGAACTTTAGGGTTACTAACAACAGAATATGCATTTCCTGGTATGAACAAAACAAGTAACTTGTTGGTCTTAACAATTGAAAATTCCAGGGTGGGTCTGGGCTTAAATCCTGTTACAACATTTTAGGGAATGTGTTCTACCATCCCTGACTGTGTTTTTCTTCATTTCAAATTTAATCTCAGGAGAGCTATCCCACACAGTAATGAGGTGGCCAATAGCACATCCAGATTTACATCTTATTAATCTAGTAACCCTGGAGGAAAGAGAATTCCAGCTTCATAACTAGGTCTGCCCTTTGGACTATTTGAGATCATGTGCCAACTCATGAACCAAATACCTTGATTTGGGAAGCAGCGTATGCTGATTGCACTGGTATGAGACATGAGACTGTCTTTGAAGCTCCTAGATGAGGATAATTTCACCCAAATCACATGGAGTGAGATTAGAGAAGAGATTGTATTCAAAAGGAAAAGTAAATGTGCAATACTGGAAGCAGGGGAGATGGATACTAGGTATCTCAAATGACCAGCAGCTAATATATTCCTTCTAATATGTAATTTCCAATGAGATGAGAAGCTCTCAAGGATCATGGAATTTTTAAAAATATTTTTTTATTTAAATAAGGGAATTGTGTTTCTTAAATACAGATTTAGGAGCACAGTGATACTTCCCACCCTACCCTCCTTCCCACCCATGCTCCCACCATCCTCCTCCTTTCTTATTCTTTCTTTTAATTTTTACATGACATATTTTCAGTATATTTGATAATCATAAGCTTAAATAATTCAACAAATAGTAGGAAAAACACACTTTCCCTCAGCAGTAGATACAAGAGCTGTAAATAATAATTAAATATCAAAGTGTTAATTTCATTCATATACTTTTTTTGTGCTCTGTTAGTTACCATTGGTCAGGGACAACATTAGATTTGTCTTTTTTGGACTGGATTATTTCACTAAGTATAATGTTTCCAGTTGCATCCATTATGCTGCAAGAGACAGGATTTCATTCTTTTTTTATGGCTGAGTAGCATTCCATAGTGTATATATGACATTTTTTTATCCAGTCATTGGTTGATGGCCATCTGGGTTGCTCCCATACCTCAGCTATTGTGAATTGAGCTTCAATTTGCCCAAATCACATGGAGTGAGATTAAAGAAGATATTGTATTCAAAAGGAAAAGTAAATATGCAAAACTAGAAAAAGGGGAGATAGATACTGGGTTTCTCAAATACTCAGCATCTAATGTATTCCTTCTAATATGTGATTTCCAATGAGATGAGAAATACAGATAACTCTTTCATATGCTGATTTCTTTTCCTTTGGGTAAATTCTCAGGACTGGGATTGCTGGGTCATTTTTTAGATCTATTTTCAGGTTTCTGAGGAATCTCCATTCTGTCTTCCACAGTAGCTATACTGGTTTACATTCCCAACAACAGAGTATTGGGATACCTTTTCCCCCATGTCCTTGCCAGCATTTATTGTGGTTTTTTTTTTTTTTATTTCTGTATGAGAGCCATTTTGAATTCTTCATAGGTAGTTAGTTATTATCCTGAGCCTTAGCAAAGGTGTGACTCTGTGGCTTTGGGCAAATCAATGAGATTCTCTAATAAATGGAAAAATCAAACCAACTGATACTTAGAACCTCTTTTATGTGCAAATTGCACATTTCCCAATGGATCAGAATATTTTATTTACTTTAATCAGATGGTAATTTGCATTTCTTCTCTATTATTTTTTTCTCTACTCCCTCCGCTAATTATATAAGCAGGCTGTTTGAATTTCCTTTCCTCAAGGAATTTTATAAGACTTCAAAAAGTTTCTTGAAATGTACACCTTTTGCTTTTTTTTGTGAAATCCTAAAGAAATGTCTAAGCATCCTGGAGAGGGAGTAGAGAGGAGCAAGTCTTAGGGAGATACTGGAGGATGGCAGGCTGCTGAAGGACATAGTACACACTTAGCTTTCTTGTTTATGGACATTCAAGTTGGTTTACAGAAAAACGAGCTTGCCTATATGAACTGTCTGCTGAAATCCTTGCCTACAACCTAAGTGTTAGTTAGCCAGGAGTTCATACGTTCAGATCTTTCCACTAGCTGAGAAGCAAGAGATGATCAATAACCTCTGTTGTATCCATCACAGTCTATCCCAGTCACCTCATTCTGAAAACAGCTGATGTAACAGGAGCCAAAATTAAGTTGACTTCAAAGCAGCCACTGGATGACTTGTGGGGTGGTATTGTGTGACATTCATGTTAAAGTGTGGCATTGTTTCTCCATGGTTTGCCAGCACTTTATGTTTTTTTTATTTTATTTTATTTTTTGACAGGCAGAGTGGACAGTGAGAGAGAGAGACAGAGAGAAAGGTCTTCCGTTGCCGTTGGTTCACCCTCCAATGGCCGCCGTGGCCGGCGCGCTGCAGCCGGCACACCGCACTGATCTGATGGCAGGAACCAGGTACTTATCCTGGTCTCCCATGGGGTGCAGGACCCAAGGACTTGGGCCATCCTCCACTGCACTCCCTGGCCACAGTAGAGAGAGAGCTGGCCTGGAAGATGGGCAACCGGGACAGAATCCGGTGCCTGGACCGGTACTAGAACCCAGTGTGCTGGCACCGGAAGGCGGAGGATTAGCCTAGTGAGCCACGGTGCAGGCCTTGCCAGCACTTTATAAGTCTTTCTATCTAAATGTTTAATTGTAGAACACAGTTATCCAATAGAACTTTGATATGATGGAAATATTCAATGATCTTTTCCATTAGCCATAGTAGCAATTAGTCATGTATGAATACTTAACACTTCCTACAATTACCAAGGAACAAAACTTTCAATGCTATTTTATTTTAATTTAGATTTTATTTAGCCCCATGTGGTTAATATCTATCATATTAGTATTGCTTTAGTGAATAGCAGAATCAAGGAGACTATATACAGAGGGTGAATGATATGTGGGCAAGAGACTGATGTTAAGGGGAACATATGTTATATCAGACCCACTACTTTGATTATTTAACTTACTCAGTAGAATAATTCTCCAGGGAATATTGTGTCAGCCATTTTACCAAGGTATTGTGAACCTAGGTAATCTTATATCTACCACTAGGAAATCATTAAGTAGGAGTCAAATCCAAGTTTGTTTGAATCTCAAATCCATGGCTTTTCTTTTAGCAGTCTAGGTTAGTCCAACAAAATGTTGTTGTCATGCTTTCCTGAGTGAAAGTATTATATCAGTTGCAAAATACTATGAAAATATTACGTGTACCAGTTTTAACAATTGGTGGGTGCTTCAAGGCAGGATAAACGATTTCACTTTCGTTGTCTCTCTCTTAAATTTGAGAAATTCTGAACTCTGACATCTAATTATCCTCGTAATTACAGCAAGAGAAAGGGAGAATTAAAACTAAATTTCAAGCAATTACATATGCAAGGGCAAAAGTAACTCTTATAATGCATAGCCCTTTTGAATTTTACTTAAGACAACTGTTAAGAAACAAACCTGAGACGCAGAGATTTGGGGCAAGTTCTGTGTTTTAAGAACTTGACTTCAAAGACCCATGGATGTATTTTTAACTCTGTCAGCTTCAAACAGATGTCCTAGATACGAGTGTTATGTGCAGGTCTGTTGCTGTGGCACAGTGGATTAAAGCTACAGCCTCTGGCACTGACATCCCATTTGGGTGCTGGTTCAAGTCCTGGCTACTCCACTTCTGATCCAGCTTCCTGCTGGCTCACCTGGGAAAGCAGCATTGGATGGCCCAGGTCCTTGGGCCTCTGCACCCATGTGGGAGACCTCAAAGGAGGGTGCTGGCTCTTGGCGCCAGCCTGGGCCATTCCAGGCCATTGAGGCCATTTGGGGAGTGAACCAGTAGATGGAAGATCTCCCTATCTCTGTCTCTCCTTCTTTCTCCATAGCTCTGCCTTTCAAATAAATAAATAAATCTTTATAAAAAATATATTTTTATGGCTTCACAGAATTACAAAGATTTTTCTCTAATAAATGTTTCTGAATTTGTGATGCATTGATTTATCATATACTTGTATGTTAGGTATATATCTGTCAGAATCCTAAGAATGTCCTTCATCCCCCACATGCCAATCAGACTTGAATTTCTAGTTAGAACAAACCAAATTAAAGGAGAGAATTATAACTGATGGAATCTTAGTGGTAGTAAAAAATAGAGAAAACTTTTCAATACTCCCTCTCCTATTGTAGATAATGTTCTTTTTATGGATTTGCTCTTTGATTCATCCATATGTTCATACATTTATTCTATAATTTTCTGTACTTCTTTTTAAATGATTACAGACTCACAAGACCTTGCAAAGAAAGGAGTTAAGGTGAAATCTTCACCCAGCATCTCCACATATGCGTATTTTTGTGTTACTACAGTATAGTACCAAAATCAGCAAGTCAATTTGGTGCAATTCCCAAAGTTTATTCAGGTTTCAGCAGTTATACATGTACTCATGGGTGTATGTGTGCAATGCTATATAACATTTATCACAAATGTAGCTTTGTGTGACCACTGCCAGAATCAAAGTGTAGTCCAATTCTTATTAGCACCATCTGATTTCCTCATGCTATCCCTTTATAGTCATACCCTCTCCCACTATTACCTAATCCCTACCATTATCCACTATTCTGTGTTATTTCATGACTACAAAATATTGTATATTTTCTCTTTTAAGATTTATTTGAGAGAGGGAGAGAGAGAGGTTGAGAGAGAGAGGGATATTGATTGATTGATCTTGTCTTCTAGTTCACTCCCCAAATTTCAGCAATAGCTAAGGATGGGCCTGGGACAAAATCAGAAGCTGCTAATGCAATCTAAATCTCCCATGCAGGTGGCAGGGTCCCAAGAAATGGAACCATTACCACTGCTTTCCCATCTGCATTAGCAAGAAGCTGGAATTGAGAGCAGAGTTGGGACCCTAACCCTTGCACACTAATATGGGAAGAACACTTCTGCAAGGGCATTTTAACTGTTATGTCAAATGCTTGACCTGATATTGGCTGTTTTTTCTTAGCATCACTCTTTTGAAAGTTTATCTAACTTGTTGTGTGTATTCCTAGTGTTCCTTTCCATTGTTGAGTAGAGCTCTATTGGATGAATGCACCCATTTGTTTAGCCATTCACTTGTAGGGCATATAAAATTGGATATCAATTTAATGATTTGTGCAAATTTTAGCTAAGTGGCTCACTAACATTAGACATGAAGCAATTAAGTTTTGAGCAGATTAGCTGTGGAGTAATATCTGATCTCCAGAGCACTGAATTTGAATGAAGACAGAGAATTAGGATAAGGCAGCCATGGGGGTGCTGTCCAGCCTGGCACTTTTCCTTGGTGCTTGCAGAGGCTGCCTAGGAGAGTGAAATCAGGGCTGGGCCCCAGGTTTGGGGGACAGCCCCTGAATTTATAGATTGACAGTTGATTAGCTCCAACACCAACAAGCATATGAATTGCCCAGAAAGCTTGTGAAAATGCACTCTCTTAATTCAGAAGTTGTAGGTAGGGCCTGAGATTTTAGTTTTTCTAACTAGCCCCTAGGTGAGGCTGAGGCTGCTGGTCCATGAAGCACATTTGGAGTAACACCGTACAAGGTGATACCTGAGGTTTCTTTACAATTTAGAATACTTTGCTTCCTTTAGGTAGACCTGCAGGCTGAGGAGTCAAAGTCCTGGAGAGAGAAGGCTAATTCACAGGAATCTAGAGACTTGACATTTTTCTGTTGAGTGAATTGAATGGCCAGGGTGTCAGCAAGTCCTGCCTCCTCATGGACTCACCTAGAATGGCAAATAGGAACTGCATATAAGTCCTCTAAGACCAGAGCCTGGTCTCCTATGAGCAACCATGACAAACAGTATGGTTATGGGACTTGGCATCCAGTGCTTGAATATCCCCAATTTCCTGAATCAATCCCGAGGAACCCATTTAAGAAGAGGTAGTAGGGATGCTGAGACGAGGGTTCCCAGGGAGTCCTGTAGGCTCAGTAGTGCTGAGCATCTTAGGGTGCCCCAGGTGTGCAGTGTTGACCAAGGAAGAGTTCTCCTCACCTCCTTTTGCCATCATGAAGGAAGTGGATACGCTGGTTCTAGGGCATTTTAATAGAGCTTCAATAATCAGTCCAAGTCAGAGAGTTGAGCTCAAGACATGAATATTTTTGACAATTGTAAGCTGGCTGTCAATGTTACAGTCTGACTTGTAAGGGGGTGATGATACTGGATCTATCAAATGACTGTGCAGGAAGGTGGTCAGCCAATTGTCTTCGAAAAGATCCAGATTGCAAGCAGGTTGTACGGTCTATCACAATTATTAAACTATATTGCAGTTGCACAAAAGCAGCCAGAGGCAATACATAAATGAGTAAACATGGCTGTGTTTTACAAAACATTAGTTATGGACACTTCAATTTTAATTTCACATACTTTCCATGAACTGTGGAATATTGTTGATTTTATAATTTACTTTAAACTATTTAAAATGTATAAACCAAAGGCAGATGTTGTGGTCTAGTAGGTTGAGTGGTCGCTTGCAATGCCTGCTTGGGATGCCAAAATCTCATGTTGGAGTGCAGTTTTACTTCTGGTTGCTCTTCTTCCCATCCAGCTCCTTGCTAAAGCACCTGGGAAAGGCAGAAGATGATGACTCAAGTGTTTGAGCCCCTTATCACTCTCCAGGGAGACTCAGCTGGAGTCCAAGGCTCCTGAGTTAAGCTGGGTGCAGTTTTGGCTGATGTGGTCATTTGAGGAGTAAACCAGCAGATAACAAAGATGCTGTCGAGTTCCCTCTCTCTCTCTCTCTCTCTCTCTCTGTCCCTACTCTCCCCTCTCTCCCTCTATCCTCTGCTTTTCAAATAAATCAATACATATTTTTTAAAAAGTAAAAAAAGATGAAAAATATAAAGTGTTCTTAGTTCAGAGTCTGAAAAAGAAAAAAGGTTACAGGCTGCTTTTGGTTTGTTGCCCTTCATTTGATGACCCCTGCTTCAGTGAAGCTCACAATATCAGGATTGTGGAGGCATGAGGATCCTGCTTGTTTGGCACCATCTGTCAGGTGGCTTCCTCAGGCTCAGAAAGATGGGCTTGCCTTCTGCAGGTGAATCAGAGCGAGATGGATGTTTCATTGATTCGCACGCTGCTGAAAGATTCAGTAGTGTTTGCTGCATCCCGTCAGAATTAAGATGTGGGGTGACAAGGTTTGTCTTTCCCAGGCTCTGAGCGGTAGATTCAGCCCTCCTTCTGAATCCCTGTCTTGGATGTTCTCACCTTTGCATTGTGCTGTCAGCCATTTCACCTGGCTTCATCTATAGAGCAGGTTGATTGTGCTTGTGGACAGCAACTACTCAAAATAACCTCCAGCTTTATTAAGACTGTCTGAGGCTGAGCCTTCTGGTGCTTCAGTTACTGTGACTGCTGTTAATGCTTTTCTTGGATCTTGGGTGAGGCTCCTGAAACGTGAACCCTGCAGACATCAATGTGCTGCAGACATCAATACATCTCCCTCCTCATCTGATAATCAGTATTAGGGGTTCCTGCAAGCCCAAGTATTCCCTGGGCGCATAATTAAAGTGAGTCTGTTCCCGACTGAATGCTATCTTTTGCCTTAACCTTTCTACTGCCTTTATCTCATCACTAAAGTTTCTCAGACCAGACCAAGGAGGCAGAAAATGGCTTGATCTCCATTTATAGAAAAAGAAATGGGAAAGGCAAGGGGTTGAGCAATTTTCCTACGGTCACTGAGCAAGTCCCTGAGTGAGCCAGAATGAACTTGCACAAGTACAGAATTCTCAAGCTCAGTCAGTCCTACGACTCTGTCTATATAAAACCCTTATTCTCCTTAGAAATAGATTCACATCTTTTTTTGTGTGTGTATGTGTTCTTTTCTGGTTTTATCTTTTTATTAACTTTTTATTTATATAAATGGAACAAATTTCATGTATCTCATAATACAGTTTTAAGAACATAATGATGCTTCCTACCCCATCCTCCCTCCCTCCCTCACTCTCACTCTCCCTCCCACTTCCTTTCTTATTTTTCTTTTAATTTTTCCAGTAATATACTTTTTTTCTTTGAGAACAAGTTTTATCACTAATTGAAGAAGAACCTAAGGAGACAAGCAATGGAGTTGGACATTTAGGCTTATCTAAAACTTATAAGACATAATGATATCCTCCACTTAATACACTTAAACAAAGGAAATCTTTGAGAACAAGTTTTACTATTAACTCTCATAATACAACTCTTTGAGGACAGAGGTCCTGGGAAGTTAGTGCACAGTGACTCTTGTTGTTAAGTTAACAATTAATACTCTTTTGTATGACATCAGTGATCACCCAAGGCTCTTGACATGAGCTGCCTAGGCTATGGAAGCATTTTAAATCCACAAACTCCGTCAGTATTTGGACTAGGCCATAAACATAGTGGATGCTCTCTCCTCCCTTCAGAGAATATAACCTCCTTCTTTGATGACCACTTCTTTGCACTGGGGTCTCACCCACAGAGGTCATTCATGTAGGATACTTTTTGCCACAGTGTCTTGGCTTTCCATGCCTGAAATGCTCTTGTGGGCTTTTCAGCTAGACCAGACTGCTTTAAGGGATGATTCTGAGGTCAGAGTGCTACTTTGAGTGTCTTTTCATGAGTCTGTTGCGTGTTGTAGATGTAAGTGGCTGAATTTCCAGGTATGGAACTTGTATTCAAAGACCTTGAGATGGGTTGAAAATCATAAAGTAATAACCAAGGAAAAAAATACTTGACTTCAGAGAGAACTGATAACCTATTGGTAAAAAATATTGTGCTTGTACAGATGAGTAATGCATCAAGTATGATACTAATAGACATGGAGTAAATTTATGTATAATATGCAGGTGAAGATTCTATTCAGAAATTTAAGAGCATTTGGGTTCAATTTGATTCAGCCAACTGAGCTGAACAAAAACTGAAGAAGACTTAAAAAGCATCTATTGGAGTATCATAGCCATTTAAGATTTAAGAACAAAGGTTTGTAAAGAAATTAAAACATGCGCTGGCTTAAGTAATTTAATAAAACCAGGAAAAGAAAATAACTTAAAAATGGAAGATTTTTAAATGAGGAAATGTTGATTAATAGTTACTAACTTACAATTAGATAGAGGATGTTCTGATATTCCATTTTACAGAACTATAGATAATGATAATATATTATGTATTTTTAAAAAAAATCTAAGAGTTTGACTATTTTAACTAAAAAGCAATTTTAACTGTTTAAGAGGATAGATATTGAACCTTGATTGAACTTTTTGCAGCATATGAATAGGCAGAAGCATCACATGGCCTGGGAGGCAGCAGGTGATGTCTCAAGTGCTTGGACTCCTAACACCCCTTGTGGGAGACTTGGATGGTGTTTGTAGCTCCTTGCTTCAGCTTGGCCTAGACCTGGTTGTTGGGTGCATTTGTGAAAAGTGGTAGGGAACAGCCGAGTGGTAAAGCATGTGGGCTATGATGTTTCAAGTCATGACTGGGCTGCACGTGTACTGTCTGATCTCAAGCTTTACTGAACATCTCCATGTGGCATCCCACTGTTGTAAAATAAAGATAAGGAGTTTGTTGTGAGGATTGCATAGTGCTAAAACTGAAAAACACTGAGGCACTCAAAAATATCAGCTGATATTTTCCACATATGGGGCTCATTTTTGAAAAGTATAAAAGAAAACAGAGTTATTGTAGAGCGCAAGCATGCAATAAACATTAATACTGCTTTGTTAAATTGTTGGTAAACTCCCTTTCCTCTGCACTGTTTCCCAACTGTTTGGTGATATGGGTTGAACACATTTATGTATGGAACCTTTATTTATTAGGGACTATGTGGTGTTCTGACATCAAGTCTATACAGCTTTCAGATTTCTCAGTGATGCATAATGGCAGCCTACTCTCTCCTATCCCTCAACCATCTCAACTACTCAGCCCAATCCGTGCTGATTCCATCAACTGTACTTGTTTCTGATACTTGTTGCCCATGGTTTTCTTCAATGCTGTCTCACTTGTAAGCCTCAATTTTTTTTCCCATGAAACCTGCCTGCCAGTAATACTACTGTGCCCTGATTTGCCTTTGTATTTTTCCTGTATTCAATATCATCCCAGATGAAACAGTGCTTTGTGATTACCATATAGAATACTATTTTATGTTGGCATTTTTCTGCACAACCCTGCAAGTAAATATTTCCTATATTCCTAACTAAGCTTTAAGCCTTTGTCATAAAGGCTGTTTTATACTTCTTTTGTGCTACATAGAAAAAGGCACTGTTGAAGGAAAGACAAGACAAGGCTGGGCTCCCTGAAGAGGGAGGTGGCTTGATCATTGGGCTTAGTCATTTGGGGAGGATATCTTATAAGTCATAGGAAGGTGCTATTCTCAAGGCTGGAGCTGTGGTACAGCAGGTTAAAGCCGTGACCTGAAGCGCCAGCATACCGTATGGGCACTGGTTCTAGTCCCGGTTGCTCCACTTCTGATCCAGCTCTCTGTTATGGCCTGGGATAGCAGTAGAAGATGGCCCAAGTCCTTGGGCCCCTGCACCCACATGGGAGACCTAGAAGAAGCTCCTGGCTCCTGGCTCCTGGCTTCAGATCGGCTCAGCCCCTGCTGTTGTGGCCATCTGGGGAATGAACCAGCAGATGGAAGATCTCTCTCTCTGTGTCTCTACCTCTCTCTGTAACTCCATCTTTCAAATAAATGAAATAAATCTTTTTTTAAAAAAAGGAAGGAGCTATTCTCTTTCCAATACTATCATATGGCACAAGGTAACATTAGGTGAGACATCCTAAAATCTGAATTTTTTATAAGACTTGAAAAAATCCTTCATAAGAGTAGAACAAATTCAAATCTCTGGGGGTTTTGAAAATAGAGTATCAGCATGTCAGGGTTTTGTGCGAAGCCCTGGAAAGAAGATGGAAATGAAATCGAAAACAAGCCAAATATAAAGCAATGAGACACCTTATTTGTGTATAATCTTACATGATCCCAAAATATAAACAAATAAAAGAAACATTTTGCCCAAATAAATGTATTTTATTTAACACTTCTTTTTTTTTAAAAAAAGATTTATTTTATTTATTTGAAAGACAGAGTTACAGAGAGAGGGAGAGACAGATAAAGGGGTCTTCCATCTGCTGTTTCACTCTACAGATGGCTGCAATGGCCAAAGCTGCACAAATCCGAAACCAGGAACCAGGAGCTTCCTCCAGGTCTCCTACATGGGTGCAGGGGCCCAAGGATTTGGGCCATCTTCTACTACTTTCCCAGCTCATAGCAGAGAGCTGGATAGGAAGTGGAGAAGCCAAGACTAGAACCAGTGCCCATATGGGATGCTGGCGCTTCAGGCCAGAGCTTTAACCCACTGGATCACAGTGCTGGCTCCTATTTTAACATTTCAAAGACACAATCAGTGATTATCATTGGGACAGTTCTGACCAAAATTAAAAGGCTAAAATTAAGATTATAAATTTCAGTTACTTTTAATATCTATTTTGATTTCTAATTTCTCTGTTGTTGTGAACTGTAAAATAATGAAAAGCTTGATTCAGTATATATAACAATTGTTAATGATCACAAAATCATGTCATCTGTTCTGTTTTTAAAGAGCTTATCTTGGCAGGTGCCGCGGCTCACTTGGCTAATCCTCTTCCTGTGGCGCCAGCACCCCAGGTTCTAGTCCGGGTCAGGGCGCTGGATTCTGTCACGGTTGCTCCTCTTCCAGTCAAGCTCTTTGCTGTGGCCCGGGAGGGCAGTGGAGGATGGCCCAAGTGTTTGGGCCCTGCACCTGCATGGGAGACCAGGAGGAAGCACCTGGCTCCTGGCTTCAGATCGGTGCAGCACACTGGCCGTAGCAGCCATTTGAGGGGTTAACCAACAGAAGGAAGACCTTTCTCTCTGTCTCTCTCTCACTGTCTAACTCTACCTGTAAAAAAAAAAAAAAAAAAAAAAAAAAAAAAAAAAAAAAAAAAGAGCTTATCTTTCCATCTTGAGATATTCTTTAATTAAAACTAAAAACTTAAAAAGTAACTCAGATACTTGATTTCCACTCTAAATCTTGACATTATCCAATAACTAGTAGCGTCAAGGTCTCTACAGCTATTTTTTGAACTTTGAAAGATGCAGAGACAAATTTAACTCACATACCCACTAATAGGAATTTTAAAAATATTAGTATTTTGTTCTTCATGTTTCAGATTCATTTTTATATTATAGAGCTCACCTTACAGACACTTGAGGCCTTTTGTCTGATTCCAACTTCAAAGGCAACTGTTAGCAAATTTCATTTCTTTCTCTGTTATTTATATTATATTCTGAGTAATATGTATATAATATGAAGAACTGTAAGATAGAGCTTCAAGTTTTACAAAGTATCCAAATGATTTGAAGAGCTTCTTGAAATACTGCTGGGCCTACCTCAAGAGATTCCATTTCACTAGGTCTGTGATTGGCCCGAAGAATTTGCACTTCTTATAAATTCCCAGGAAGTACTAATGTCACTGGACCAGGAACCAAAGTTAGAGGAACATATATAAATATTTATATATAAAAATTAATGTAATTGTAGATATATATATATATATATATATAATGTATTTTTTAAGAAACCTTTTGGAACATCCACAATCTATGTCAGAGTGTCTGAGTTCCAGTCTTGGCTATGTGCCCAATTCCAGCTTCCTGCTAATGTGCACCCTGGGAAGCAGCAGGTGATGGCTCAAGTGGTTTGGTTCCTGCCATATGGGAAATTCCAATTAAGTTCCTGACTTCCAGTGTCAGTGGCATCAGCTCTTGGGGGCATTTAGCAGTAAACCAACAGATGGTAACTGTCTGTCTTTCTGTCTTTCTGTCTCATTTTCAAGTAAATAGGATAAATACATTAAGTATATATCTTTTAAAAATCAACAATAAAAGGATTTACTGACAGATAAATTTCAGAAACATTATGTTGAATAAAGGAGCTAAACACAAAAGAACACATACAATAAGATTCATTTTATAAAGAAGTTTAAGAATATTCCAGGTGGTGGCTACTTAGGGGTTCAGGGGTATTGACTGAGAAACCTCCAAGGATGTCCTCGGAGCTGCTGGAAGTATGCTACATGTTGATGTGGGTGGTGATTATCAAGTTGCATACAGACGTAAGCCTGCTAACTGTATGCTGAAGATTTGTGAATTGTTCCTTCCTCAGAAAAAATTAAAAATAGGTTAAAACATCTAAAGCTGTCATTTTAATGGCATGTGAGTTGTGGGAGAAGAGCATTTCTTTCTAAGGGGCAAAAGGTGCTAACTTGCTTTTATACAATAAAGAAATGTGTGTTTGAGAATGACTTCTGGCATTTTGAAGATAATCACTGTAGGAATTAGAAAATACTCCTTAATGTCCAAAGAAACAAGGATGAAAAGTTCAGAAAGCAAAGCAAAATAAATGGAAAATATAAAGAAAAATAAATGGAATAAAATCCAGACTTCAGTTGTTAATGTAGGTGAAAACAGGCTGAATTCTCCTATGAAAAGCAGAGATCATTCAATTCATTTATAAAACAGGGAATGGATAAATGAGGGTAGAGAAAATGTTAGAAAATATAAACAAAAAGATGTAAAAAGGTTAAAGAGGACAAAAAGATAATGTGTGAAGTGCAAAAGGCACAACTTCTTTAGAAAACACTAGTCCGTCCACACTTACATCTACTAAAAAACAAAACAATTGTATATACACATACACATATATGTAATAAATATATATACATCTATTCATATGTTCTATGTAAGTTACTCTTTATAAATTTCATACATTTCTTTTTTAAAAAGAGATTTTGTTTATTTATTTGAGAGTCAGAGTTACAGTCAGAGGGAGGAAGAGACAGAGAGAAAGGTCTTCCATCCTCTGGTTCACTCCCCAAATGCCTGCAACGGCTGTAACTGAGTCCATCCAAAGCCAGGAAATTCTTCTGGGTCTCCCTTGTGGGTGCAGGGGCCCAAGAAGTTGGGCCATCTTTTACTGCTTTCCCAAGCCATAACAGAAAGCTGGATTAGAAGAGGAGCAGCCGGAATTGGAACTGGCGCATATATGGAACCAGTGCTGCATGCAGAGGCTTAACCTACTGTGCAATAGCACTAGCCCCAACTTCATGCATTTCTTATATTAAAGATTAACTTACATTGTCTAAAGCTATAAGCTTATATTATTGTCTTTCTCAGTAAAATTTTGATAACCTTTAATGGTTTCATTCATACAAAACAAAGCTGAAATATTTTCATTTTAGGCTGATATTATTTTATTTAAGAATTACATTTTTATTTGCTTGATATGAATGACTATGAAATTACTTCACAAAAATGAATGCAAAGATATTCTGTAAGATTTTAAAAGTGAGCCCCAATAATAAATGCAGCAATTGCCATAAAGTAACCTGGCTTTCTCTCAAAAGCTTCTGAAAAAGAGTAAAAGGTACCTACCTTGTGTCCAGGGTCATTGCAGTCCCTTCAATCCTCCTTGCCAGATACACTCCTCCAAAAGGACAGCAAGGAATATTTGGTTTCTTGAAATAGCTGGGAAGATTTTGTGTCCTGCTGGCTGTTTCTTTTGCTCAATGGGGAATTAAGAGTTCTGTTTGAAAGTTTTGCCTCTTGATGATTCTGGTGCTATAGTATCTTATTTCCATTTTTGCTAGATGCACATTTTCCACTTATATCATCAAATTTTCAGTTTAAATATCCTGTTTTTAATGAAAAATCCATTTCTGGCTTAAATAATCATTATTTTAACCCCAAAAGAAAAAAATATTAAAACAATAGATAAGACCACATTAAACATGTAATGAATACAAAATTTTGCATAGTATTTCTATTAACATGTAACATATTACACATTCCCTTGTTATTTAGACTCAACTGAGATTTCACAATGGGAAGGTATGCTCAGCTGGTAAGCTTAGATCTTTTATTTAAGAGTATGTTCTTGTTCTGTATAGTTGAACTTGTATCATTTTATATCAATGGACATGCACAGGTCTGAGGTCATAAAGGGTCAGTGCAGAATAGCAACCTTGCATATCAATAATACATTTACAAAAAGTCTAGTTTCAAGGGGAATTTTTATAAACCCAGGATTTACTTTAATTGAAGTGAGAAAACTGGAGTCTTTACAGAGCTGTGCATGCACAGAGTAGCATGGGTTATCCTTAGTGTATTCAGTGTATCATAATATATATGGTTTCCTTTAGCCATTTGAAAAGATGGTTATAATCTTTAAAAAGGAAAATTTTAAGGTGGAAATTGAAAAACTAGAAATGTCTCTATAGGGTAGTAGGATCTGTAGAGTAGTTGAAAGAGTTTAGAGAATTTGAAGATCTAGGGAATCTTTCCAACTTTCTAACCCTTGCAATTTATGTTCTAAGTGAGTAGTGGTTATTTATATTATTGCCCAAGATGTGATGACATGGAGATCTATTGTTGACCTACTCTAGACACAAGCAATACATCTGGCTTTCTTCCTCCTCTGCAGTTGAATAAAATGACAAGAACACTTCAGGGACTATATTACACTGATAGAATTGGATGAATAATCATCAGGGATTCTTTTTGACATTTTTAGGAACAATCAGGATAATGTGGTAGGACTTCTTCATTTAGTATCCTCAAGTAGTTATATTCTTATAGAAAATTACCATTGGTGCTTCTCTCAATTATGAACATAATATTTTATCAGTATTTTACAGTTTAGAATAGAATCATTCATGTTGGGTAGACATGGCATGGCAGTTGAACATAAAGGTAAAATCCCAAAAGAGAAGGTGGCAAGTGTATCAGGTAGCAGGAGAGCAACATTTTTATAATGGCTTTTTCCCCCTTGTAACTTCCCTTCTACCCGCAACCCTCCCATCTCCCGCTCCCTCTCCCATTCCATTCACATCAACATTCATTTTCAATTATCTTTATATACAGAAGATTGATTTAGCATATAGTAAGTAAAGATTTCATCAGTTTGCACCCACAAAGAACATAAAGTGCAAAATACTGTTTCAGTACTAGTTATAGCATTAATTCACATTGGACAACACATTAAGGACAGAGATCCTACATGAGGAGTAAGTGCACAGTGACTCCTGTTGTTGACTTAACAATTTGACACTCTTGTTTATGGCATCAGCAATCACCTTAGGCTCTTCTCATGTGTTGCCAAGGCTGTGGAAGCCTTTTGAGTTCGCCGACTCCAATCTTATTCAGACAAGGTCATAGTCAAAGTGGAAGTTCACTCCTCCCTTCTGAGAAAGGTACCTTCTTCTTTGATGGCCTGTTCTTTCTACTGGGATCTCACTCGCAGAGATCTCTCACTTAGTTTTTTTTTTTTTTTTTGCCAGAGTGTCTTGGCTTTCCATTCCTAAAATACTCTCATGGGTTCTTCAGCCAGATCTGAATGCTTTAAGGGCTGATTCTGAGGCCAGAGTGCTGTTTAGGACATCTGCCATTCTATGAGTCTGCTGTGTATCCCGCTTCCCATGTTGGATCGTTCTCTCCCTTTTTAATTCTATCAGTATTAGCAGACATTTGTCTTGTTTATGTGATCCCTTTGACTCTTAGACCTATCAGTATGATCATTTGTGAACTGAAATTGATCACTTGGACTAGTGAGTTGGCTTTGGTATATATGGTACATATTGGTACATACATATTTTTAAAAATATGTATATTTTACATTCAGTAATTTTCACATACTATATTGGAGTTTGATGAATTTTGATGTTTGCAAAAATCCATGAAACTGTCACTAACATCAAGGTGATGGACACATCCACTGCTACCAAAAGGTTTGTTATGTCCCATGGCAGTCTCTCTTTCTATCCTTCCTCTTCCTATTTTTATTTTGTATCTGAAATCTTGATAAGCTCACTTATTAGTTCTAGTAGCTTCTCAAAAAAACACTACATAAGGTTTTCTAAATGCAATATTGAATAAAAATAATGAGAGCAAATAACAGCCTTTTTTCTTATGTAAGGGGAAAAGCAAATAGTCTTAACTGTTGAGTGTGATGTTATCTGTCAGCTTTTGATAAATTCCATTTATTAAATTCATCTTCTATTCCTGCTTCATGGAAAGCTTTTATGAGGAATGGGTGCTAAATTTTGTTAAATGTTTTTGTCAGTATCCATTAACATGGACATATGGTTATTCTTCCTTAGCTTTCTAATTGATTACATGCACTTACATTCTCATGTTAGACCAACCTTGTATTCCTAAGGTAAACCTTGTTAATGATATATTATTCTATTATTATCAAATCATCCTTACATTTTTCCACTACATATAATATGTACAACATTTTCTTTTATAACTGATTTCTTTCAGCACTTTCTTATTTTAATTTTAAAGCTTTTATTTAATTAGTGCAAATTTTATAGGTACAACTTTAGGAATATAGTGTTTCTTTTCCCCATACCCACCCTCCCACCCCACTTCCATCCCACCTCTTACTCCCTCTCCCATCCCATTCTTCATTAAGATTCATTTTTAATTAACTTTATATACAGAAGACCAACTCTATACTAAGTAAAGATTTCAACAGTTTGCACCCCCCCACACACACAATGTAAAAAGTACTGTTTAAGAACAAGTTTTGCAGTTAATTCTCATAGTATAACTCATTAAGGACAGAGGTCCTACATGGGGAGTAAGTGCATAGTGACTTCTGTTGTTAATTTAACAATTAACACTCTTATTTATGACATCAGTGATCACTGGATCATGAGCTGCCAAGGCTATGGAAGCCTTCTGTGACCACAAACTCCATCAGTATTTAGACAAAGCCATAAGCAAAGTGGAAGTTCTTTCCTCCCTTCAGAGAAAAGTGCATCCTTCTTAGATGGCCCCTTCTTTCCACTGGGGTTTCACTCACAGAGATCCTTCACAGCATTTTCTTTTTATCCCTGATTTTGAGGAAGCTGTAATGTATTTTTTTTTTGCCAAGGATATATATATATATATATACACATAAATATATATATTTATATATTTTACAATATAAAGCATGCAAAGAAGATGTTTTCAGAACAGTCTTACAATTTCTAAGAATTATAGAGAAGTCTGTTTCCTTCTTCCCTTCCTTTTATCTCTCCCATCCCATATCTTTTTGGTTTCTGACTAATTTTGGTCCACTGAAAAGCAAAGAAAAAACTTATTTTATGGCACTTCCAATGAGTGACTGAATTTGGGGATTATTTCTCAGAAGAGTTAAGTGCTTAAAAATTTTGGTTCCCTGTAAAGTCTGAGAAGGTGTGCTTGTTTTTTTTCCTCAATAATACCTGTGTAGATGTAGTTTAGATACTCAGCCTTTCTGAACCTCAGTCTTTTCTTCTTTACTTTACTTTATTTCCTGCTAGGAACTCTCTGTCCCTTCCAGTGTGAATTCAGCATCTTCTACAGATTTTTCTGGTTTCTCCTTCTATTTTTTTTCCATCATATTCGCCCTCCCACCCACACTCTCACCCCTCTTCCTTCTCCCCTTCCTATTCCCAGTCCCATTCTCCACTAAGATCCATTTTCAATTAACTTTATAAGCAGAGGACCAACTCTATTCTAAGTGAAGAGTTCAACAATTTGCACTAACAACAACAACAACAAAATACAAAAAAAAACTATTCCTCAACAGTTGAGACAAGGGCTATTCATATTACATCTTGAAGTTAATTTCACTTTTTTTTTTAGAAACTTAATTAACTTTAAAGAATCCAAGAATAATACATCTTTTCCAAGCACTTAGACATAGCTATAACTTATGAGACATAAAAATGTCCTCCACTTATACACTAAAAAGTTTTACTATTAAGTTTCTATTTTTTTTTAAGATTTTATTTATTTATTTTACAGCTATAGTTACAGACAGTGAGAGAGAGAGAGAGACAAAGAGAAAGGTCTTCCTTCCATTGGTTCACTCCCCAAATGGCCGCAATGGCCAGAGCTGCGCCGATCTGAAGCCAGGAGCCAGGAGCTTCTTCCTGGTCGCCCATGTGGGTGCAGGGGCCCAAGCACTTGGGTCTTCTTCTACTGCTTTCCCAGGCCATAGCAGAGAGCTGGACTGGAAGAGAAGCAACCGGGACTAGAACCAGTGCCCATATGGGATGCTGGCACTGCAAGCAGAGGAATAATCAAGTGTGCCATAGCAGCAGCCCCACAGCTATTAACTTTCAATACAACTCTTTGAAGACAGAGGTCCTACACAGGAAGTTAGTAAGCAGTGACTGAAGTTGTTCATTTAACAAATAACACCCTGATATATGATGTCAGTGATCACCCGAAGCTCTTGACATGAGCTGCCTGGGTTATGGAAGCCTTTTGAACCCAAACTCCTTCAGTATTTATAAAAGGTCATAAGCAAAGTGGAAGTTCTCTCCTCCTTTCAGAGAAAATAACCTTATTTGATGACCACTTCTTTCCACTAGGGGGCTCATCCACCAAGGTCCTTAATGTAAGATACTTTTTGTTGCAATGTGTTGGCTTTCCATGCCTGAACTACTTTTGTGGACTTTTTAGCCAGAACAGAATACCTTAATGGCTGATTCTGAGATCAGAGTGCTACTTAGAGCAATTGTCATTCTATGAATCTGCTGTATGGACTGCTTCCCATGTTGGAGCATTCACTCCTTTTTAATTCTATTATTATTAATAAACACTTAATCCTATTTAAATGATCACTTTTACACTTAATGCTATCCATATGATCACTTTAACTCTTAAAATGCTATTTTTATCACCTGGCTTAAGAGGATTTGAGGTCCCAAGGCAAGTTTTTAAACTGTACTCTAAGAAGTAAGTCCGTAGGAATGAATGCAGAACCTCAATATGTATTACAGCTCAATTCACAATAGCTAAGACATGGAATCAACCTAAATGCCCATCAACAGAAGACCGGATAAATAAATTATGGGATATGTACTCTATAGAATACTACACAGTGGTAAAAAAAAAAAAAAGTGAAATCCAGTCATTTGCAACAAAATGGAAGAATCTGGAAAACATCATGCTGAGTGAAATAAGCCAGTCACAAAGGGGAAAATATCATATGTTCTCCTTGATCTGTGACAGCTAATTGAGCACCTAGAAGGAAACCTGTAGAAATGAAACTGACATTATGAGAAACAATGACTTAATCAACCCTTGTCTTGACTGTAGAGAAACAGCTTACTAATTTATTCTTTTCAGTATTTTCTTTTTCTACTTAATACCATTGGTTGAACTCTTTAATTAACACAGAATTATTCTTAGGTATTTAAATTCAACTGAAAAATTGATCCCTGTTAAAAATAAGACTGGGAGGCCAGCGCCGAGGCTCAATAGGCTAATCCTCTGCCTGCGGCACTGGTACCCCAGGTTCTAGTCCCAGTTGGGGTGCCAGATTCTGTCCTGGTTGCTCCTCTTCCAGTCCAACTCTCTGCTGTGGTCTGGGAAGGCAGTGGAGGATGGCCCAAGTCCTTGGGCCCTGCACCTGCATTGGAGACCAGGAGAAGCACCTGGCTCCTGGCTTCGGATTGGCGCAGCTCTGGCCATTGCGGCCATCTGGGGAGTGAACCAACAGAAGGAAGACCTTTCTCTCTTTCTCTCTCTCTCACTGTCTAACTCTGCCTGTCAAAAAAAAAAAAAATAAGAGTGTGAATAAGAGAGGGAGGAGACATACAGTTCAGCACATGCTCACTCGGACTTATCCCTAATGGTAGAGCTAGAAATGGGCCATGGGACTCCAAGTTTCATTAAGTTGACAGGTGCCAATGCCATCTTACTAGTTAAAGTGATCAGTTCAAGTTCATAATTGATCATAAAGATAGGATTAATTGTCAAAGGGATCACTTAAATAAGACCAGTGTCTTCTAATAATGATTGATAGAATTAAAAAGGAGAGAATGACCAAACATAGGCAGTGGGATACACAGCAGACTCATAGAATGGCAAATGCCCTAAACTGCACTCTGGCCTCAGAATCAGCCCTTAAGGCATTTGGATCTGGCTAAAAATCTCATGAGAGTTGCTCAGGCATGGAAAGCCAAGACACTGTGGCAAGAAAAAAAATGACCTAAATGAAAGATCTTGGTGAATGAGATCCCAGTGGAAAGAACAGGTCATCAAAGAAGGAGGTACCTTTCTCTGAAGGGAGGAGAGAACTTCCACTTTGACCATGGCCTTGTCTAAATAAGGTCAGAGTTGGTGAACTCAAGAAGCTTCCATATCCTTGGCAGCTCATGACAAGAGCCATGGGTGATTACTGACGTCATAAATAAGAGTGTCAATTGTTAAATCAACAAGAGGAGTCACTGTGCACTTGCTCACCATGTAGGATCTCTGTCCTTAATGTGTTGTACTATGCAAATTAATGGTAAAACTAGTATTCAAACAGTACTTTATATTTTGTGTGTCTGTGTGGGTGCAATCTGTTGAAATCTTTACTTAGCATATACTAAGTTGATCTTCTGTATATAAAGATAAATAAAAATGAATCTTAATGAAGAATGGGATGGGAGAGGAGTAGCAGATGGGTGGGAGGGAGGTTATGGAGGGGAAAAACTACTATAATTTAAAAATTGTACTTTCAAAATTTATATTTATTAAATAAAAGTTTTCTTTTTTAAAAATGAATGTATGCAGAAGTATACAGCTTTATAGTTACAAACTTCATACATTTCATAATTACAACTTTAGGAACATGATGATTCTTCCCACCATGCCCACCTTCCAACCCATACTCCTATCCCCATACCTCTTCCTTCTCTTATTCCCACTTATTTTTTGCTAAAATCTATTTTCAATTAACTTAATATGCATATTATTAACTCTATGTTAAGTAAAAAGTTCAACAAATAGTATTAGAAAAAATATTGTTCCTCAATAGTCAAGACAAGGGCTGTTCAAAGTTGCTTCTTGAAGTGTCAATTTCACTTCTACAGATTGCCTTTTAGTTGCTCTGATAGTTTTCACAGGTCAGGGAGAACAAATGACATTTGTCCCTTTGGGACTAGCTTATTTTACTGTGTATGATGTTTCCCAGTTTCATCCTTTCTGTTGCAAATGACCAGATTTTTTATTTACCACTGTATAGTATTTCATGGTATGTATATCCCATTCTTTCTTCATCCAATCTTCAGTTGACAGGCATTTTGGGTTGATTCCTGGTCTTAGCTATTTAGCTGCAATAAATATTTATTTATCTGCAATAAATATGGGATTACAGAGAACTCTTTCATATGCTGATTTCATTTCCCTTAGGTAAATTTCCAGGAGAAGGATGGCTGGATCATATGCTAGGTCTTTACTAAGATCTCTGAGGTATCTCCATACTATCCTCCATATTGACTTTACTAGTTTACATTCCCACCAACAGTAGAGTAGAGTACCTTTTTCCCCATATCCCTGCCAGAATTTTCTGTTTGTTGATTTCTGTATGAAAGCCATTCTATCAGTGTGTGAGGTGAAACCTTATTGCAGTTTTGATTTGCATTTCCCTGATAGCTAGTCATCTTGAAAATTTTTTCATGTGTCTGATGTCCATTTTTATTTCCTCTTTTGAAAAATGTCTAAGTCCTTTGCCCATTTCTTCATGGGGTTGTTTGTTTTGTTGTTGAGTTTCTTGATCTCTTCATATATTCTGGCTATATTAATCATTTATCAGTTGCATAGTTTGCAAATAATTTCTCCCATTCTGTTTGTTGCCCCTTAACTTTGATGAGTGTTTCTTTTGCAGTACAAAAATTTCTCAATTTGGTGTAATCCCAATTGTGATTTTTGGCTTGCCTCTGGGGTCTTTTCTAAGAACTCTTTTCCTATGCCAATGTTTTTTCAAGGTTTATTCAATGTTCTCTAATAAGTTGATGCTATTAGGTCATAGATTTAGGTCTTTAATCAATTTTGAGTGGATTTTAGTGTCAGGTGTAAGGTAAGGGTCTTGCTTCATACTTCTTAATGTGAAAATCCACTTTTCCCAGAACTATTTGTTGAAGAGACTGTCTTTGCTCCAGGGATTGATTTTAGCTACTTTGTCAAAGATAAGTAGGTTGTAGGTATGTGGGTTGATTTCTGGAGTTTCTATTCTGTTCCATTGTTCTATGCATTTTTTTTGTACCAGTAATAGGCTGTTTTGATTATAACTGCCCTGTAGTATGTCTTGAAATCTGGTATTGTGATACCACTGGCTTTGTTTTTGTTGTATAAGCTTGCTTTAGCTATTCAGGGTCTTCTATGTTTCCATATGAATTTCAGCATCTTTTTTTCAATATCTGAGATAATTTCCTATGTATTTGGATGGGTATTGCCATGAATCTTTAAATTGCTTCTGGTGGTATGTACAGTTTGATGATATTGATTCTTCCAATCCATGAATATGGAAGATTTTTCCATTTTTTGATAACTTTTATTTCTTTCTTTAATGTTTTATAATTCTCATTGTAGAGATCTTTGTCATCCTTTGTTAAATTTATTCCAAGGTATTTGATTTTTTTGTTAGCTATTGTGAATGGGATTGATCTTAGAAGTTCTTTCTCAGCTGTGGCATTGTCTGTATACACAAAGGCTATTGATTTTTTTGTGTTGAGTTTACATCTTTCCATTTTACCAAACTCTTTTATGAGTTCCAATAATCTCTGATTGGAGTCTTTTGGGTGCCCTAAATATAGAATCATGCCATCTGCCAATAGGGATAGTTTGTCTTCCTCCTTCCCAGTTTGTATCCCTTTGGTTTCTTTTTCTCTCCTCATGGCTCTGGCTAAGACTTCCAGGACTCTATTGACTAGCAATGGTGAGAGTGGCATCCTTGCTTGGTTCTATATCTCAGTGGGAATGCTTATAACTATTCCTCATTCAATAGGATGCTCGCAATGGGTTTGTCATAGATTGCCTTGGTTGTGTTGAGGAATGTTCCTTCTATATTGAATTTGCTTAGATTTTTCATCATGAAAGGGTGTTGTATTTTATCAAATGCTTTCTCTGCATCTATTGAAATACTTGTATGGTTTTTGTTCATCAGTTTTTCAATGTGATGTATCATAATGATTGATTTGCAAATGTTGAACCATCCCTGCATACCAGGGATAAATCCCACTTGGTCCAGGTGAATGATCTTTCTGATGTGTTGTTGGATTTGATTCGCTAATATTTTGTTGAAGACTTCTGCATCTATGTTCATCAGGGAAATTGGTTTGTAGTTCTCTTTCTCTATTGTATCTTTTTCAGGTTTAGGAATTAAGGTGATGTTGGATTTACAGGAGGAGTTTGGGAGCATTGGCTCAGTTTTAATTGTTTTGAATCACTTGAGAAGAATTGCAGTTAGTTCTTCTTTAAATGTCTGGTAGAAAAAGATGTGTAGCCTTTCTCCCAGTCTTGGTTGGGATCAGCTTTAAACCACATCGATCAAACAGTCTTCACAAAAGTCCAGAGAACCTTCTTATTTCCTCTCCTCTATGAAATCCTCTCATTATTTGGTTAATGCCACTCTTAATATAATTGGTTACTATTCTCACCCTGTCTTTTATACTACCATGTCTGTTTAAGTATTTAAAGGAGATGATAATGGAACAAACCAAGGCCTTCAGCAACCAGGTGGTCAACCAAATGCTGCTACAGGGATATACTTGGCTCTCCACCCAGGAAATAGTGGCTTGAGATATTGCACCATGCCAGCAGAGAGTATCTTATCACCCCATGCCAGCAGAGAGTATCTTATTGACCCATGTTAGCAGAAAGCAGCTCTAAAGACAGATCATCGTCCCTCTACCCCTCCTGGACTTTTTGGGGCTAATGTAATCCCTTTCAACTCCTGCTTTATAAAAAACAAAAGGGGGAATGTTAGTAAAATGGTGCATCCTATCTATGGTGCAATCTATGTACTGACACCATCCTAGGCTATAGCCCCTACTGCCATTGCTGGAAGCCAGGGGCCACATGGTCCAACCACTGGTGTCAACAACACCCCCATCCTTATAGAATTCTTTGCTCTTACTTTCCTGCCTGCCCCCGATAAAGTTTTAAAAGGCCCTGTTCCTGAATATGTAGCTCTCTTTCTCTTCATCTCCTGATCTCTCTGTCTCTCTGTCTCTTGATCTCCCTCTGGGTCTCTCTCTTATGCTCTCCTTCTCCCTCTTTTCCCTCTTCACCCTTCCCTCTAGCATGTCAGATTTCCCCCAATAAACCCTTTCTCTTAATAAATAAATAAATAAATAAAAACAAATAATTAAGTATCTGATAGAATCTAGCAGTGAAGCCATCTGCTCTTGGGCTTTTCTTTGTTGGGAGGGTCTTTATTACTGATTCAAATTTCTGTCTTGGATATAGGTCTATTTAGGTTTTTATGTCTTCATGGCTCAAATTATGTAGGTTATATGTATCCAGGAATCTATCCATTTTGTCATAGTTTCCCTTTTTGTTGACATATAGCTCTTTGTAGTAATTTCTGATGATTCTTTTTATTTCTGTTGTGTGGGGAGCAACTGGGAGCAACTCGGACTAGACTAAGTTACTGGAATTAAGACTTATTCTATGCATCTGCTCTCCCACAATATGGCGCTGAGAAGGGAAACAGCTTCTACACAGCTGCCTCCAGTTCAACCAATAAACTGTGGGACCTGCTCCTGATTGGAGGAGAGCAGTGTACTCGGCGTGTGGGTAGCAGAGTTGGGATTGGTGGAAGAGGACTATAAAGGAGGAGAGAGACAGCATGCACCAGGAACATCTAAGGGGAACATCTATCTGAAGGAACACCTGTGCAGCCCCCGAGAGAGCCGGCCGGCGGTGTGCCGCTCCCCCGTGGAAGTGGGGAATGTGGCAGGGGGAACCGCCCTTCCACGGAGGTGGAAGGGATGGTAGCCAACCCGGGAAGGACCAGCAGCCAACCCGGGAAGGACCAGCAGGCAACCCGGGAAGAATCAGCAGCAAACCCAGGGAGGGCCGAACAGACGAAAGAACAGCGCAGGGTCCTGTGTCGTTCCTCCACGAAGAGGGGGAGCGACATAATGGTGCCATGACTCGGATATGAAGCCTAGGCAGGGTTTAGTGTCGTTCCTCCATGAAGAGGGGGAGCGACATAATGGTGCCATGACTCGGATATGAAGCCTAGGCAGGGTTTAGTGTCGTTCCCCCATGAAGACGGGGAGCGACATAATGGTGCTGTGACTCGGATATGAAGCCTAGGCAGGGTTCAGTGTCGTTCCTCCATGAAGAGGGGGAGCGACATAACGGTGCCATGACTCGGATATGAAGCCTAGGAGGGAAGAAGTGGAAAATACCGGAGAGAGAGACTAGCAAAGAGCCTAGGGGAAAGCTGGACGGAAAAGGTGCCGGAAGAAGCTATTGAAAGCCTAGGCATAGACTCGGATATGGACTGTGGGAAAGAAGTTAGGATTGAAAGCGAAAGTGAAAGCTTTCATAGACTCGGATGCGGACTATGGCGGGGAAGCTAGGAGATTGAAAGCGAAAGTGAAACCTGGAGGAGGCTTGGACTCGGATACGGACTGTGGGGAGAAGCCAGGAGAAATGAGAGGAATATTGTTGGAAGAAAACTTAAGGAAACATACCGGGTAGAGAAAAATGTTAGGGAGGATGAAGCCGCGAGTGCAGGCCGAGGCGGAGACGTAAGCCACCTTGGAATTCTTCAAGTCACCCCGGGGAGCAAGAGGCGAAGATCTGGAACCAGAGGCAGAGACGTGGGCCGCCAGGTTGGAATTCGCCAGGTTAGTCCGGGGAACTTGGACTGAATGCCGGTGGTGGCGGAAACGTGAGCTGGGGCTGTGTGACTCGCGGAAGCCGCCGTGTGCAGAGAGAGCACGGGGCGCGAATAGATAGGGAACGCGGGGCTGGCGCGAGGCAGTGGTACGGACGCGAAGGGCATGGAGACCGTGGAGCGCGCGAAGCCAAGCTGCGCAGAGCCGGGAAGCCGCGCAGATGAGAGAGGCGCGGGCTGAAGCGGCTCAGAGCCAGGAAGCCGCCAAGAAGCAGCCTCGGGGCGGGTGCCGGGAAGCCGCAGGGATAAGAGAAACAGAAGTTTTAGAAGTAAAATGAGAGAAATAGGAATGCTGGAAGATAGAAGTAAAATGGGAGAAATAGGAATGCCCGGACATAGAGAAATAGAGAAATAGAAAGGCCACCCCACAACATGGCAATGAGAGAGCTTGGATTCGGTCTGCCTGATTAGTGATGCGATGAGCACCTGTGGGCGGCTAGCAGCTTATGCGCCGCAGGTCACCGAAGACAGGCACGTTATCAACACCAATAAGCCTCCCCACAATATGGCAATGAGAAGGCTTGGATTCGGTTTGCCTGATAGGGCTTGTAAGCACCTGCAGGCAGAGCAGAGCATGCGCTGCAGGGCACCGAACACAGGCATGCATCAGCGCCTAAAAACCTCCTCACAACATGGCGAAGAGAGGACCTGGATTCGGTTTGCCTGATTGATAGGACTTGTAAGAACCTGTGGGCAACTCTAGCAAGCAGAGCAGAGTGTGTGCCGCGGGGCACCGAAGACAGGCGCGTATCAACGCCAAAAATAAAAAGAAAGGGGGATCTGTGGGGAGCAACTGGGAGCAACTCGGACTAGACTAAGTTACTGGAATTAAGACTTATTCTATGCATCTGCTCTCCCACAATATGGCGCTGAGAAGGGAAACAGCTTCTACACAGCTGCCTCCAGTTCAACCAATAAACTGTGGGACCTGCTCCTGATTGGAGGAGAGCAGTGTACTCGGCGTGTGGGTAGCAGAGTTGGGATTGGTGGAAGAGGACTATAAAGGAGGAGAGAGACAGCATGCACCAGGAACATCTAAGGGGAACATCTATCTGAAGGAACACCTGTGCAGCCCCCGAGAGAGCCGGCCGGCGGTGTGCCGCTCCCCTGTGGAAGTGGGGAATGTGGCAGGGGGAACCGCCCTTCCACGGAGGTGGAAGGGATGGTAGCCAACCCGGGAAGGACCAGCAGCCAACCCGGGAAGAACCAGCAGCAAACCCGGGGAGGGCCGAGCAGACGAAAGAACAGCGCAGGGTCCTGTGTCGTTCCTCCACGAAGACGGGGAGCGACACTGTTGTGTCTGTTGTTATATTTCCTTTTTCAACTCTAATTGTATTAATTTGGGTCTATTCCTTCCTTTTTTTGGTTCATTTGACCAATGTTGTGTCAATTTTGTTTATTTCTTCAGAAAACTAACTCTTCATTTTGCTGATCTTTTCTATTGTATTTTTGGTTTTTATTTTGTTTATTTCTTCTCTAATTTTAATTATTTCTTTCTCCTCATTTTGGGCTTTGTTTGCTGTAGTTTTACTAGGTTCTTGAGATGCATTGAGGCTCATTTATTTGGTGTCTTTCCAATTTCTTGCTGTAGACACCAATTGTTATAAACTTTCCTTTTAATACTGCTTTTGCTGTATCTCAAAAGTTTTGATATGTTAAATTGTCATCTTCATTTGTTCCCAGACATTTTTTGATTTCTCCAATGACCCACTGTTCATTCAGGAGTACATTTTTCAGTCTCCATGTGTTTGCATATATTCCAGGGATTCCTGAGTTGTACATTACCAACTTCATTCCATTGTGGTCAGAGAATATGCATGGTATGATTTTAATTTTTTTTAATTTGCTGAGACTAGCTTTATGGCCTACCATGTGGTGATTCCTAAATGTAGTTCCATGTACCGCTGAGAAGAATCTGTATTCTGTTGCTTTAGGAATGAAAAGTTTTGTAAGATATCTGTCAGGTCCATTTGGTCTATGGTATCAATTAACTCAGTTGTTTACTTTCTAATTTTCTGTCTGATCGATCTGACCACTGCTGAAAGTGGGGTATTAAAGTCCCCCATTATTATTGTATTTGAGTCTATGTCTCCCTTTAAATCCATTAACATTTCTTTTAAATAGCCAGGTGCCCTGTAACTAGGTGCATATACATTTATAATAGTCACATCTTCCTGTTGAATTGATCCCTTAATCATTACATAGTGCCTTTCTTTCTCTTTTTTGTATTTTTTAAATATTTATTTCTTTATTTGAAAGTTACACAGAGGAGAGGCAGAAAGAGAGAGAGAGAGAGAAAAAGAGAGAGAGAGAGAAAGGTCTTCCATCCTTCCATCCGCTGGTTCACTCCCCAATTGGCCACAAAGGCCAGAGCTGCGCTGATCCAAAGCCAGGAACCAGGAGCTTCTTCCAGGTCTCCTAATTGAGTGCAGGAGCCCAAAGACTTGGGCCATCTTCCACTGCTTTCCCAAACCATAGCAGAAAGCTGAAGGGGAAGTGGATCAGCCAGGACTCGATCCGGTGCCCATATGGAATGCCAGCACTGCAGGTGGTGGCTTTAACCCCTACATCACAGCACTGGCCCCTCTCTGTCTCTTTTAACAGTTTTTGTGTTAAAGTCCTTTTGTCTGATATT